>NC_061121.1:34666515-34720691 GCF_002878395.1 Capsicum annuum
ATACATATACATATACATATACATATACATATATATATATATATATATATATATATATATATATATATATATATATATTTGATTGACTATCAACTTTGATATATGTATTATATAAATCACATACATGGGTATGTTACCTCGTAATACAACGTATTTCATATATACTCTGATGAATTATCGCTTAATTTAGCTTATATTATTATATTATAACTTCAACAGTATATTATTAAATTGATCGTATGATATGAATGTATTCAATATATAATTGAATACATTTAATTTTTTTAAATATAAAAATTATTTATTTAATAGTAAATTAAAAATATCAAATATCGACGGACAGTGTCGTTTTCATAAAGTTAGTTTTTATTTGTTTTTATCAAAATCGACACTGTCAATCTCTTTTTGTAAAAAAATATGAAAAAACATTTATTAAAAATTGTGACGGATAGCGTTGCTTTTCTATAATTAATATTTTAAAAATAAAAAATTATAGAGACATTGTCCGTGAATTTTAATAAAAATAAATAAAAATAAAAGTGAAATTTAAAAACTGCTGGACAATGTCACTTTTTACCAGAGTTAATTTCATTTATTTTTAACAAAAGAGATATTATCCGTCCCTTTTTGTAAAAATATATAAAAATAAAAATAATTAAAAATTACGACGGATAGCGTTGCTTTTCTATAATTAATATTTAAGAATAAAAAATTATAGCGACGTTGTCCATCGATTTTAATAAAAATAAAATTTAAAAATCGATAGACAACGTCTCTTTTTATCATAAAATTAATTTTTATTTAGTTTTAATAAAAGCGATGCTATCCCTTACTTTTTAAAAAAATAAAGAAAATTTAAAAATAATTAGAAATTGCGACGGATAGCGTCGCTTTTCTAAAATTAATATTTTAAAAAAAAATTATAGCGACATTGTCCGTTGCTTTTGATAAAAATAAAAATCAAATTTAAAAATCGACGGACTATGTTTCTTTTCAAAAAATTAATTATTATTATTATTAAATAAATTACGACGCTAGCCTTCACATTTATTAAAAAAATTATAAATTATTTGTTAATTAGTTGGCATAATAATCCGCAAAAAAAAGTGATGGATATTAAGACGTTGGTCGTCAATTTTAATAAAAAATAAATAAAAACTAAAATTAGACTTAAAAAACGACGAACAGTGTCGCTTTTCGCGCCGCTTTTTTTTTTTGCGTCACTTTTTTGTTGGTTTTTTAGTAGTGGATAGTGATGAATTTTTTCACAAAATTTCTCTATTGATGTTATCTTCCCCCCTAATTTTGGAAAAACTATCTCATCAAATCGACAATCAACAAATCAAGCAGTGAACATATCTTCCATTAAGGTTTCAAGATAGCGAATAATAGAGGGCGATTCAAACCCAACATAAATTTCTCGTCTTCTTTGGGGACCCATCTTGATGCAATTAGGTGGTGCTATAGCACATATACAGTGCATCCAAAAATTCTCAGATAATATATATTAGGCTCTTGACCCAAAACTAATTGCAACGGAGAAAATTTATGGTAATTTATCGATCTAAGACAAACAAGTATTGCAGCATGCAAAATTGCATGACCCCAAATAGAAGTGGGCAACTTAGTTTTCATTGGAAATGGTCTTGCTATCAACTGCACATATTTAATTAATGACTCTGCAAGACCATTTTGAGTATGAATATGAGCTACAGAATGTTCAAATTTTATCCCAATTAATAAGCAATAATCATTAAATGCTTGGGTGAAAACTTTGTGGCATTATCAAAGAGAATATAGTTAATATGACTATAAGAAAATTGTGTCCGTAATCGTATTATTTGTTCCACCAATTTTGCAAATGTGAAGTTGCGAGATGAAAGCAGGCACACATGAGACTATCTAGAAGAAGCATCTATTAGAACTATAAAGTATCTAAATGATCCGTTAGGTGGGTGAATCGATCTACCAATATCTCCATATATGCATTTCAAGAATGCATGAGACTCAATCCCAACTTTTGTTGGTGATGACCTCACAATTAGTTTGCCTAGATAACAAGCGTTACATGAAAATTCACCATTTGAAATAATCTTCATGTTCTTTAATGGATGACCATTTAAATTTTTTATAATTCATCTCATCATTATAGATTCAAGATGTCCCAGACGATCATGCCAAAGTACAAAAATATTGGAATTAGTAAACTTCTGGTTTACTATACAATGTGCCTCAATTGTACTAATCTGTGTCCATTACAGGATAGAAGATAAAGCAGAAAACTTTTTATAACACACGTCTGTCCAGAGACATTCTTGGTGATACCAAGATATTCAAGATTCATCTCATCAATTGTCTTGATATGATAACCATTTTCACGAATATCTTCAAAACTCAACAAGTTTCTCCGAGACTTAGGAGAAATATAGAATTATTTATGATGAGTTTCGGTCCCTTAGGTAAGATTATAATGTCTTTTTCAAAGCCTTCAATCAAATTGGCACTACCGAAAATTGTAGTAACATTAATCTTGCCCATATTTAGATGAGAGAAATATTTTTTGTCTTTGAATATCGCATGCATAGTGCCAGAGTCAATCAAACAAATACCTTCACAATTGGAAAACTTACTTTAAAATTATCCATATCTTCAATTAAAATAAAACACAAAAAATAAATATATTAAATATTTATGTGTCAAAAACTATAAATTAAAACTGAATAGTAATGTAATAACCTAGTAATCATTTTTGATAAACTAATAAATAATTATCTTTTGGTCTTTTAGTTGAAAATAACAAAAGTGTGTTGTTTTTATGCACTAACCAATTTGAGACCTAATATAATATAAACATGTGGTGGAATGACATTAAAATAGAACAAATAAAATAAAATAAAATCAAATAAAATAAAATAAAATTATCAAATTATATGGACACTACATCTAAAGAATGTCTTCTCATTAAGTTGGAAACATGTGCTAGCTAAGCCCTTTTCATGCATTGACATAGTTGTTGCGAGAAAAAAAAAATATTAATCTATGCCCTACATATTTCTTCGTACAATTAAATATACAACTTTAAAAGCTTAATGTTTATGTCACTGATGCTGTTTTCCTTCTTTTATTTTTTTTTGGCGACTCAATTGTGGTATTATCACCAGATAAGCATTAAAAATAAAATCAAATTGAGTTTAAATTAATAAAAATATGACTAAAACAATCAAAATTAAAATACTAGAACTCATGCAAATAACTACTTTTACATGACTTTCTATTCACTAACTATTATTATCGCTAGAAATAAAAATAAAAATTATTCAATCTCTCATGTTCACGGAACAATCACAAATCAAGTAATCAGTCTTTCCTTCAGGGTGCTCGAAGAAATCTGCTATATCCAAACATGTGATGTCAACATGATTTTCAGAGAGAAAATTATCTTTAGAATCTTTCTCTTTCTTCTTTAGTGATGCTTGATAGAGGTCAACCAAGTATTTGAGAGCACGAAAGTCATGTGCATAATGTCCCTTTCCACCACACTGGAAGCAAGTAATTTCTTTACGTTTCACATTTTTTCCTTTTTATTTTTGATGGTGCATTTTGTTCGATGAATGATTGACATCAGAAACATAATTTCTTTCTTAATTATCACGACCACGACCACGACCACAGTCTAGGGCTGCAACTTTTTCCATGCCTAGCATTATGGGCATAAACTTCATTCACTTCAGGGAATGGTGCAGATTCAGTAGGTCGATTCTCGTGATTTTTCATTAACAAGTCATTATTTTGTTCATCCATAAGAAGATGAGAACTCAGTTCAATATTTTTCTTGAAACCTTTCTCTCGACATTGCTGCTGTAAGAGCACATTCGAGGCATGAAAAGTGGAGAGCATCTTTTCCATCATATCATCATCATTGACAGTCTCTCCATATAGTTTCAGCTGAGAAAAAATTATGAACATAGCAGAATTGTATTCATGAACAAACTTATAATCTTGAAACCATAGCCGCATCCATTCATATCGGGATTTTGGGAGGATAACCCTCTTTAAGTAGTCAAACCTTTCTTTTAGTTTATTCCACAAAACAAGTGTATCCTTAGTAGTGAGATATTCGATTTTCAAAATTTCGTCAAGATGATGATGTAGGAAAATCATAGCCTTAGCATGATTTTGATTAGATGTGGTATTTTATTTCTTTATGGCGTCTCCAAGACCCATAGCATCTAAGTGGATTTCAGTATCCAACACTCATAAAATATAGTTCTTTCCCAAACTTTGAAGGGCAATGAACTCACGTTTTATAAGATTATTAGCCATATGAAAAAGGAAGAAAAATAATACCTTAATCTTCAAATTTGAAACAATAGATTCTCATGCTGATAGCGTGTTATGAAATATAAAGTAGAGAAGAAGAAGAAGAATAAAGAGAGAAGAGAAAATAATTATTTTTTCTCTTGAGGGATGATTTACAATGAAGAAAGCCCCTCAATTTATAGGGAAAATTCCACCTAGTTTCTCTCTAAAAGATAGACATTTCATATCTTGATAGATATTCACTAGATCTTAATAGATATTATCTATATTCTTGATAGACATTTATTACAAATGATAAACATCAATATCATAACATACAATGTATTTTCAAATTTTGATATCTCTAATCTTTCAATTCAAACAGGGCGGATCTATTAAGGCCTGTGAGGGTGGCACACCACCCGCAAACTTCGACAAAAAATCTCTTTATATATATCTATTTATATAGACTGATATAGTTAAATATTAAATTTTCCACCCACAATACCAATGCACTATCTAGTGTAAGTGGAAAAGCGCCACTTTTGTAGGTCATAGGTTGTGGGTTTGATCTTGATTTGTAGCACATCATTTTTAATTTTTTTAATCAAGAATTGTTAATTAAAATAGGACAACAGGCGTAAAAGTACCAGTTGATAGTTTTACTTATATAAATTATACAAGTTGACGAAAATGTATAATTAATATTATTTTTTGACTTTTTGTATTTATTTAATTCTTAAAAATGGTATAATCTAATCTCTCTCATCAAAATTTAAAAAATCCTATTTCCAAATCATCAAACATCGACCTTTCTCTCTGTACTTGAGGTTTGCTGCTTGTTGCTGCTAGCTGCCGCTAGCCGATTCTTAATCATCGCTAGTAAAAGGATCACAAACTTAGTCTCACCTCTCTCCGCACCCATTGCTAACTAATTTCTTATCTCAATAGGCCTGTAAGTTATTTTGAAAGATTATTTTGTTTCTCTTTCTTGATCCTAGAAATCCAAATTCAAAAGTATCTTGATTTAGGAGAAAGTATTCTAAATTTGTGAATTGAGATGGAGAATTTTTTTCAACAAGGTTAATTATTCTCAATTAGGTTCTAGTAATGTCAATGTCAATCGTTCTTGTCTTATAACTGACCTCAATTTGGATTCACTTAAAGCCGATCCGGGAGAAAGAAGATCAATTTCTGATTTGATTCTTGAATACAAGATGAAGTGAGGAAAAATTATATTGAAAAAGAGCCTTTTCAACCTATATTGAACCATAGCCTTCAAGTGAAATAGGATGTGGAATGCGCCAACTTGCTTTAAGTTGGTTCAAAGGTTCACATTCTAGTTGGTTGGAGTATAGTGTGGAGAAAGATACCGCATATTGTCTTTGTTGTTATTTGTTCAAAAAGGAATTTGTTCATGAATCTTCGGGTGATTTTTATGCATCAAAGGATTTTAGGGGTTGGAATTATGTTCTTGAAATATTTCATTTACATGTCGGTAAATTGAATAGTATTCACCAGAAATGTTACAATAAGATTCTAGATTTGTCAAATCATCGTCAATCATTTCAAGTTGTTCTTGACAAACATTCTCAAAAATTTAAAATTGAGTACCAAATCCGTTTGGAAGCTTCAATTCAGAGGCAAACCGAGGATTTGAAGATAGGGGGTGCACTATTATCTTTAACATGGTCATGTCTATCAACTACATAATTTGGCATAAAACTTTTTTAAACTTAAAAATTACAAAAAAAATTATGATCAAAGCATAAACTTCAAAATGATCAAATGACATTAATTTAGTACTAATATAACAAAAGTAGACCATCCTTTCATACTAGACATCGACGCGTTTTCATATTCTAAGAACGGTCAATGATTGCATCATTGCTTATATTTACAAATACATCTTCTCAATGCAACAAACTAAACAATCACTTAAAAAATGCATTACCAGTATTTTTACGCAACTCAGTCTTAATATGTTTCATGGATGAAAAAGCTCTCTCTACAGTTGCAGTAGCAAGAGAACGGAAAAAGTTGTCCGTTGAGTGTGCGTGTTCTAGTGTATATTTAGTAACCGCTTCTCCATGAATTTTTTTTTTCAAAAAATTATTTTACTTTAGTGAAAAAGGTGAAAACAAGATGGCGTTGGCCATGAAAATTTCAAATACAATCCGAAATTATATTTGGAAAATTGAATTTCAAGTTTTACTTGTTTTCACTTTTTGCACTCATATTTCTCTCACAAAATTTTAAAAACAACTTTAATTTATATTCATGGTTAAACATAACTCTAACTCAAACTTCAACTTCAACTCCAACTCCAACTCTGAAAAATTATTATTTTCATGGCTAAACGGGGTATTACTTGGCTTGAAAAGAACTTGGGCAAATTCTAAATTTAGGGATTTGGGGGGGATTTGATATTGTAGGCTTGTAGTTTTAGGTTTGAGATTGGAGAATTGCCATTGCCCATGGGTTTAATGTAAATAACAATATACATTAAATTTAATGGAAAGTTAGGTTGAGGCATTGTAGCTCCCCAAAATCTGATCCCGAGATGTCACACAGTGCTCAAGAATACGAGTAGCCTTAAGCTAACCCTGTCTGCCTTCTACTAAATAAAAATCTCAAAATCAAGGTAATATATACATGAAAGTCATACTGAATGCGGAAACTGTCTGAAATAACTAAGAATAATCTGAATATAATGTCTGAAACATCAATACTGAATAATCTGACTGTAAACAAGTAGTCCGACAAGCCTCTACTACTAATACAAGAGAGCCACTGGGAAAAACCCAAAGCTAACTCGAACTGTCCGAAAGAAATGCTAAAATCTCATAAACTGATAAGCTTGAGTAATAAGTCCCCGAAGTGTGAAGACTCACCAACTGTAGGATGCAAATAGAGATGCTTGGACTACTTACGCTGTTGATACTGAGCACCAAAACCTACATTATGAGACAATATAACACGTAGACATATATATATGGATCAGTACTTTGAGGATATACTGAGTATATGGGGGTGAAATGCATAAGTAAAATATCATCTCATCATCATAATTTATAAAACAATACATGCTAAATGTAAATGACTCATATAAGTTGGAATAACTGAAATATAGATATCATGAATAATAAATCAATCATACTTTATAACATTTAGTTCTGAAAGCTATAATTGTATTCTGTCTGTAAATCATATTGTCTAAGTATAGAAAGAGCTTACTTCTGAAATCTGAAATCTAAAAGCTAAAGTTTGTAACTGTCATCTTTCTGTAAAGCATAATTTGAGTAAACTGTGAGCCTTTACACTTAGTTTTCTGAAAATCCTAACTATTAAACTATAGGGAAAACACTTTATCTTAAGGTCATCTGTAAGGAAAATACTTTATCTTAAGGGAGGTTCTCTTAATCGACATAAACTAGGCGAGCAACATGGAGTCTAACGTCTCGTCCTCCTAAGAAAGAAACCTCACATTGGGGAGAGGTGTCATACTCTTGCCAGGGAGTATAGCCTCAGCTTAAGTTATCACTATCTCAGCCCACTATGGGCCCTTAAATCTCAAATATACGGTGGTATGTAGTTATAGGGTATGAGACCTTGGAATCATACCTAACTCGGTGCTAAATACTACTCCCTTTAATTTGCTACGCTCATCTCATTGGAAATCCACTTTAAAACTTGCATAAGGGATCATTATGAAACTAGTTATGCACTTATCTAAATCAAGCTATAAATGAAGCTATTTTGCTTTCTAAAATTTGTAATAAATCTATAAAGTAGATTCCAAAACTTATCTAGTGATCGAAAGATCAAAGTTTTGCTGAAAATCTTTAAGTAATCTGATAATATGATGTTTAAAGCACCATCTTTCTTGAAATAATAATATTCAATCTTGAGGTAAGAACCTATACTTCAATCTCATTTCAAAACATCATAATAATCATGCTTGATAATGAAAACAATCATAATTCATCTCAAGATCTGTAATTTACTGTAATAGGCATGAAAAATATGAAAATAGACATGCAATTCATCTTCAAAATATCTCAGAAACTCATAACTTTGCAAATAGCAATAATGGGTATGAACGCTAAATCAAAACTCATGTAATATCATTCAAAATCATATATGTTTAATGTAAAAGCTTGGTTTTGGGCACAAGGATGGAAGAAGATCCTTATTCATAAACCCCACATACCTTAATAGATGATTAGATGAAGAAACTTGAATTATTGATTTCTAATTGAGTTTTTGGAAATGGATTCTTGATTATCTTGCCTTGGGAATCCTCAATCTCAAGCTTTCTTGGAGAACCAAGGGGGGATTTTGATTTCTTGGAGAAGAGGTTTTAGATCTCTAGGGTTTTGCTTTTGAAGAGAATGATGAATAATGAGCACAAAGTTCTTTGAATATGATTAATCTTGTGTTGTGGACGGATTGGGGCCTTGGGAATTGTCCAAAGTACCCTTTTATAACTTTTGGATGGAACTGGAAAATATATTTTTCCGATTTGGCTGGCCACCACAAAGCGCCACTATTGCAGTGACTCACTGGAAAGTGACGAATGGGAACTACGCTTTCTCCGCTATAAGGAGCTATCACGGTGCCTTATAGTTTTGCCATTTTGTCCACTGGTACGATGGGCCAACATCGCATTGGGCTACTGGAAATCGACAACTGGAAAATTGGTCCTCTTCGCGATGTACCAATATCGTGTCAGTCTACTGGAATGGGATAATTGAGAATTTAGGCTTCTTCACGGTGTGTGGCTATCACGGAGGGCCACCAGAATTTGACAATCATCATTTTACCCACCTCCGCGATGCGCCAAGTGCCTAGGTGACACACTGTCAACTTAAAAATGATCTAACTCCTCAACTGAGTATCAAAATTGAATGAATTTGGTATCGATGGAAAGCTTATTCAATTTCCACACAATGGGAGGTATAAATCTAGAAGATTCCACACAAAATAAATATCTTCATTTTGGAAGATATTTCTTAACATTCTAGGAATGAATTTAAGTTAGGAAAAGTGCGGGGTATTACAATATTTCCCCCTTGGAAACATTCATCCTCGAATGTGGCTAGATAAGTTTAAAAATAGTAAGATATATGAGGTTGTAAGCTATCATGCATAACTGAAATAAACTGAATAACTGAATCTCAATTAAAATGAGATACTGAACTGATCTAAGAGTGCATGAATTCTTATGAAGACAACTATATATAGATGAATCTGAAACCGGAAAAGAACTGAATGAAGGAAAACTATTACCTTCAGCTGAATCTGAGTTCATGGAGAAGTGATGAGGATACTTGGTACGCATGTCTGCTTCTGCTTCTGAAGTAGCACCCTCAACGGATTGATTTCGCCATAGAACTTTGGCCAAGATAACTTCTTTGTTCCTTAGTCTATGAATCTGATGATTAAGAATCTCTACTGGGACTTCTTCGTAAGAAAGGCTATTCTGAATATCAGTACTTTCTAGAGGAACTATAACGACTGAATCGTCCATGCACTTCTTTAATAAGGATACATGGAATAATGGATGAACTAAGGATAAATCTGTGGGTAGCTCAAGCTCATACGCCACCTTTCCAACATGACTCAAAATACGGAATGGACTTATATTACGGGGACTAAGCTTCCCCTTCTTGCTAAATCTCTTCACCTCTTTCATGGGTGAAACTTTTAAATACATAAGATCATCAACCTCAAACTCAAGATCTCTTCTTCTCATGTCGGCATAAGATTTCTGATGACTCTGGACTGCTTTTAATCTCTCTCTAATCAATTGAACTTTCTCCACAGCCTCAAACACCATGTCTGGCCCAATCAAAGAGGCCTCACCCACTTCGAACTAACCAAGTGATGATCTACATCTCCACCCATAAAGAGCCTCAAATAGAGCCATCTAAATACTAAAATAATAACTGTTATTATAAGCGAACTCAATCAATGGCAACTGATCATCCCAACTAACTTTGAAATCAAGAACACATGCCCTTAACATATCCTCTAAAGTCTGAATGGTTCTTTCTGCCTGACCATCTGTCTGCTGATGAAAGGCTGAACTAAGATAAACTTGGATACCAAAACCCTTTTGAAAGGCTCTCCAAAACTGAGAGGTAAACTGAGTACCTCTATCTGAGATGAATGACAAAGGAACTCCATGAAATCTGACTATCTCTCGAATATACAACTTAGCATAATCTTTAGCCATGTAAGATGTGTGAACTGGCAAAAAATGTGCTAACTTAGTCAATTTGTCTACAATAACCCAAATCGAGTCATGCTGACAATGCGAATAGGATAAACTAGTCATAAAATCAATATTCATCTATTCCCACTTACAAGTAAGGATGCCAACCTCTTGTAATGCACCACCAAGTCTTTGGTGCTCTACCTTAACCTATTGACAAGTTGCACACTTAGCTACGAACTCTGCTATATCTCTTTTCATGCCACTCCACCAATAGATTTTTCGCAAGTCTCGGTATATCTTGGTGGCTCCTAGATGGATAAAATAATGCACACCATACGCTTCTGCCATAATCTGCTGCCTCAAATCACCAACACAAGGCACACATAAACTACTCTGCTATCTCAACACACCATCTCCCCCTTGAGATAAAACCACTACCTTTTGATCTTTAACTGACTCCTTCAATTTGGGTAAACTAAGATCCTTATCATGCTTCTCCTTCACTTCCAAAACTACGGAAGATTCGGAACTACTCTAAACCCAAAAATTCCCTTTAGACGAATCAACCAACCTAACACCTAATCTAGCTAATCGATGAACTTCTCAAACTAACTATTTCTTATCACTCTCCATATGGGAAAACACTACCTATAGACAGTCTACTAGGGGTATTTTCCACTACACTGGCCTTGCCCGAATGGTACAACAAACTCATAGCATAATCCTTCAATAATTCTAACCATCTTCTCTGATGGAGATTTAACTCCCTCTAAGTAAACACATATGCAAGCTTTTGTGATCCCTGAACACATCAACATGCACACCATACAAATAATATCTCCAGATTTTCAAAGTAAACACAATAGTAGCAAACTCAAGATCATGGGTTGGGTAATTCTTTTCATGAGGCTTAAGCTATATAGAGGAATAGGCTTTGACCTTACCTCTCTACATTAAAACACAACCCAAACCAACTCTGGAGGCATCACAATAAACCACAAAACCATCTGTACCATCAGATAACGCTAAAACTGAGGTTGAAGTGAGTCGAGTCTTCAACTCTTGAAAACTCTTATCACAGGAATCTGACCACTAAAACTTAACTTTCTTTTGGGTAAATCAAGACATAGGAGATGCAATAGATGAGAAACCCTCAATGAAATATCTATAATAACTAGCTAGACCCAAGAAACTCCTAATGTCTGACGAAGAGATAGGTCTAGGCTAATTTCTTATGGCTTCTGTCTTTTGGAGATCAACTCTATTACCTTCACTGAAAATGATATGACCAAAGAAAGCTACTGACCTTAGCCAAAATACATACTTGCTGAACTTGGTGAACAACTGGTGGTCTCTAAGGGTTTGCAACATCATTCTAAGATGGTCTGTATAATCATCCTCACTACGAGAGTAGACAAGAATATCATCGATCAAGACTATGACAAATATGTCTAGATACTGTTTGAACACTCTGTTCATCAAGTCCATAAAAGCTGCTGGGGCATTTGTTAGTCTGAAAGACATAACTAGAAACTCAAAATAACCATAATGGGTTCTGAAAGTTGTCTTTAGAATATCATATTCCCTTACTTTAAGCTGATGATAGTCGGATCTAAGGTCTATCTTTGAGAAATAACTGGCACCTTGGAGTTGATCAAATAAGTCATCAATTCTAGGAAGAGAATATTTGTTTTTTACTGTAACTTTATTCAAATGGCGATAGTCAATGCATATACACAAAGAACAATCTTTCTTTCGCATGAATAGGACGGGAGTGCCTTATGGAAAAACACTAGGCCTTATAAAACCTTTATCCAAAAGATTTTTGAGTTCTCTTTAAAATCTTTAAGCTCGATGGGAGCCATACGATACAGAGGTATAGAAATAGGCTGAGTATCTAGAAGAAGGTCAATACCGAATTCTATTTCCCTATCGGGAGGTACCCCTGACAAATCTTTGGGAAAGATATCTGGAAACTCATTAACTATACTGACTGGCTGAATTATCAGAGTCTCAGACTTAGTGTCTTTAACTTGAACAAGATGATAGATACACTCCTTTGGAGATCAACTATCGGGCTTTAAGATAAGATATGAAATGAATCTTGGGAGACACTGAATTACCTGACCACTTAAAGACTGGTTCAGCTAGAAACTAAAACTTCACCACTCGGGTACGACAATCTATAGATATATAACAAGAATGGAGCCAATCCATACCAAGAATAAGATCAAAGTTAACCATATCTAACTCTATTAGGTATGCTAACATGACTTTCTAAAGGACAGTGATAAGATACTTTCTATAGATCTGTTTAGCAACAGCTCACTCACCCACTAGGATAGACACCAAGAAAGGCTCAGGGATCTTTTCAGAACTTATCTCAAAATTTAATGCAACTGATGTGGTCACATAAGAGAAACTCGACCCAAGGTCTAACAACACATAAACATCAAAATGAAAGACATAAAGAATACCAGTAACAACATCTAGTGAATCCTTCTGCTCCTGATGGGATGGTAAAGCATAGGATCAATTCTTGCACTGACCGCTATTGGTACTGGATGATGTGCCCTGAGGAGGGACTGGGCAACCAAAAGAAGCTGGTGCACTAGCAGTCTAAGTTTGGGTACGATTATCTCTATTTCCCTGCTTAGCATACGAGCACTCTTTAATTCCATGACCCAACTTACCACAACCAAAACAACCCTTCTGTCCAGCCAAACACTCACTGGGGTAATTCCTACCATACTTAGCATAAGGAGGATAATGAGGTTTTCCACTTACAATATTCTGAGATCTGGACATAGAAGACTTACCCCACTGCTACTGTCTACCTATGGGAGCAGGAGCACTAGCTAAAGATAGTGCTGGCATAGATGAATGATTCACAAACTGCAAATAATTTCCTCCTTGAGACCTATTCTGGCCATACTTAAATTGTCCTGTTCTAGCCTCTTATTATTTCTATCTCTCCCCTTCAGCGTCTCTGCCTCAATCTACTAAGCATGCATCATCAATCACGTAAGGTCCATGTCTCCAATGAGCATGGCAGTCCTACACTCCTTGACTACCAAGCTAGATACTCCAGTAACAAACTTATTCATACTAGCCCTAGGATCAGCCATTGTATTAGGGGCATACTTAGACAACTAATTGAACTTAAGGTAGTACTCCTTTACTGTCATTGATTTCTGCCTCAAATTCACAAACTCTTCTATCTTAGCTTTCCTCATCTCATCTGGGAAGAACCTATCTAAAAAAGTATCCTAAAATACCTGCCAACTCATAGGAATAACATTCTCAACTCTACCATTCTTCCATATCACTACACAATCATACGCTACATCCTTCAATGTAATACCCCGGGAAATTTTTTGTTGAAATTTTATGCATAAACGTATTGGGTTCTATCTTCTAGAATGAATTATAAAATTTTTCGTGTGAAATTTCTTAGATTATGACCCACCATTGCGTAGAGTATCGAATAAGCTTTCCAATGATATGTGGATTATCCAAAACGGACACCCGAGCGACGAGTTATAAACAATCCGATCGAACTGTGAATAGTAGTGAATAGTAAAACATCAGGAATAAGTACTGAGGCCGGCCGTATTTTTTCTCCAACTTTAAACAATTATAACTACTTGTACATAATGATATGAATGATCTACTATATATCAACGAAAAGCTCTGCGAGTCCTTTTTCCAATGAAATTAGTTTCATCCAATTTGTCTATCGGAGCAAAAAGTTATGGTCGATCTACTTCAGCCTATCAAAAGTGAATTTTAGGTCAACGTCAAATGATCATAACTCCTCGTACACAATGATCGGGGTGAGATACTATATATCAACGGAAATATATAAGAGTCCTCTTTCTAATGAAATTAGTTTTATCCAATTTGAATATAAGAGTAAAACGTTATGATTGATCTACTTTAGACTATCAAAACAGTCCATCAAAGGACAAATTCAAGATTTTTTTTGATTTTTAGGGGTGTTTTGGTCATTTTCCCTCACCTAAAATCCGTCCAAACCCTATATTATAGCCTATTAGTAGCATTATATGTTATATTTCATCAAACTCCCTCAAAAAGAATACCCTAAGCTCCTACATCCAACTTCAAGAACCTCCAAAGTTCACCATTAATTATACAAATTTATTCAAGATTCCAAGTTCCTAGTTCAAGAACTTCAAGAACCTCCAAATTTCACCATTAATTCTGCAAATTTATTCAAGATTCCAAGTTCCTAGTTCAAGAACTCCTAGAACCATCTTTCAAACGCACGATTAACATCTCAAAAATAAGTATCGATCTAAAGTTCATCATTCAAGGTATGTGGGGTTTTTCAACAAGAACTCTCTTTCGTTCTTGTGCCCAAAAGTACTTTTCTTTATAAAGACATGATTTTTATTTGATTTTTTTTTACAAATTTGAAGCATGAACCCATATCTTATGATGATTATTATGAAATCTTGATGTTTATGATTTTGAAAGATGAATTTACATGTGTGGAGATATAAAGTATGAATCTTGTATGATATTTATCATGATTTTGATATTTGGGTCCTGAATCCCCATTGAAATTTGTGTTTTTTTAAGAAAGTGTGTGTATAAGCACATTGGTGTTGAATATTTGAGATATTTGAATGATTTGACCTTTTGGTCTTAATGGAGTTGTTTTGAACTCGAGTGTGAAAAAAATCTACAATATAGTTGATTTTGATAGATAGGAAGCATGATGGCTCCCAATGTATATTTATATATTACTAAAATTGTTTTGTTGTAGATTGTCTTTGAAATGATCTGAGCTAAGTCTGGGAGAAATATTTAGCACCAAGTGGGAGGTATAAAGCGACCTTACTTTCCTAGAACTACGTGCCCCCGAAGGAGTGAGCCTGAGGCTGATTTATATAGTGATCACTAGTTTGTGTGGATTTGATATCGATAGTCCTACTCTGATGGAAGGATAGGACGGATCTCCCTAACGTGGGTTGTACGTTGGACTCTATGTAGCTCACATGGTTTATGTCGGTTATAGGATCTCCCAGTGTGTGTGTGTTTCCTTATGTGTATGGTGAATGGTGAAGTGATTTGAAAGTGGAATTGTGAAAGTTATTCTTTCAAAAGATTTAAATGATATTTACATTATGAGAATTGATATTCTTGATGAACTGAAAGTGATTGACAAATTATATGATGACTCACATGTGTTATTGTACTTATTTCATCCTCTCATGATTATGATGATTTTCTTCGGGCTATGTGAGTCTTTTATACATCCTGCATATTTCTTATAAATATTTATGATGATGATGTTTATACAACTGCATACACCCCCATATACTCGGTTCCTTTCTATGGTACTATCCCACATCTTCGGATGTGGGCTGTATTTTCATAGAATGTAGGTTCAGGTGCTCAGTTCCAGGTTCAACAGTGATTCTTTGGGCACGCTGTTCTACATCCTCTATTTTGGTGAGTCCTCATGTTCCGAGGACGTGATGTTTGATATTGGTTTCACAGAATTGCTTACATTTGATAACTGAGTATGAGTCAGTTGGGGCATGTCTCAATGGCTCGCTGGTTTTATTGATTTCTTAGAGGTGTCAGACTAGTATAGATGTTGGGAGTTGACTAATAAGTCATATTTTGTTATATTTCTAAAATTCTTTTATTCTTGGATGATGATTACTCTATTAATATTTAAAGGTTATTTATGGAAACCCCGTTGATTTGTGTTAAACTGAATGAAAATGGCTCAAAAGGTTAGCTTAGGGATACTCGTAGCCTTAAGCACCGTGTGACGCTTCGGGACCCATTTTCTGGGGCGTTACAAACTTGGTATCAAAGCCTAAGGTTTTAAGGTGTCCTAGGGAGTCTGACAAGCCGCATTAAGTAGAGTCTTGATCATCAGTGTCTAGCGTGCCACATCTATGAGCAAGAGGCTACAAGACATTTTAGGAAAAAGTGTGATTCTTTCTTTCAAAAGTCTATCCTGCTTAAAGTGTCTCTCTCTGCTATTCATTCATGCTCTCCTCTTTCAGAAACATGCCTCCACATTGAGCGAGAAGAAATAATGATGTCTGCAACCTCAACCCGCTGACCCATTGAATGAAAACGTGTCTCATGCTGAATTTTGGGAAGCCTTCCAGGCACTGGCCCAATCTTGATAGAGAGATAGAGTTTGGGATTAATCTTCTTCTCGATACTCAGCCTATTTCTATTCCTTCTTACCATATGGCCCCTACAAAACTTAAGGAGTTGAAAGAGCAACTCAAAGATCTACTAGATAAGGGTTTCATAAAGCCTAGTGTTTCTCCTTGGGGTGCTCCTGTGTTGTTTGTGAGAAAGAAAGATGTCTCTTTGCATATGTGCATTGATTACCGCCAACTGAATAAAGTCACCATAAAAAATAAGTACCCCCTTCCGAGAATAGATGATTTATTTAACCAATTGCAAGGTGTAAGTTATTTCTCAAAGATAGACCTTAATTTCGGCTATCATCAACTTAAAGTTAGGGAGTGTGACATCTCAAAAACCACTTTCCAAACTCGTTACGGCCATTTTGAGTTTCTTGTTATGTCTTTTGAGTTAACTAATGGCCCAGCAGCTTTCATGGACCTCATGAATCGAGTGTTTAGACCATATCTTGATATGTTTGTTATAGTGTTCATCAATGATATACTGGTGTACTCCCGTAGTGAGGATGAACATTCTGATCATCTGTGAACTATCTTGCAAACCCTTAGAGATCACAAGTTGTTTGCGAAGTCAGTAAGTGTGAGTTTTGGCTAAGGTCAGTTGCTTTTTTGGGTCATATCATTCTTCCGAGGTTATTAGAGTTGATCCCCAAAAGATTGAAGCTGTTAGAAATTGTCCTAGACCTATTTGTCCGACTGATATCCGAAGTTTCTTCGGTTTAGTTGGCTATTACTGCCATTTTTTTGAGGGTTTCTCCTCTATAGCATCTTTTATGACTCAGTTGACCCAAAAGAAAGTGAAGTTCTTATGGTCCAAATCTTGTGAGAAGAGTTTTTAGGAGTTGAAGACTCGACTCACTTCAGCCCCTGTTTTGACTTTGCCTGATGTTGTTAATGGTTTTGTGGTGTACTGTGATGCTTCGAGAGTTGGGTTGGGTTGTGTATTGATGCAAAAAGGTAAGGTGATAGCTTATGCTTCTAGATAGTTGAAACCCCATGAGAAAAATTACCCTACCCATGACCTTGAGTTGGCTGCTGTTCTGTTTGCTTTGAAAATTTGGAGACACTATTTGTATGGTGTCCATGTTGATGTTTTCACTGATCATAAGAGTCTGTAGTATGTGTTTACCTAGAGAGAATTAAATCTTAGGCAGAGACGATGGTTAGAATTATTAAAGGACTATGATATGAGTGTGTTGTACTATTCGGGCAAGGCCAATGTTGTGGAGAATGTCCTAAGTAGAGTGTCCATGGGTAGTGTTTCGTATGTGGTAGAAGGTAAGAAAGAGTTGGCTCGTGATGTACATTGTTTGGCTAGATAGGGGGTTAGGTTGTTTGACTCTGCTAAAGGTAGTATAGGGGTTCAGAGTAGTTCCGAATCCTCCTTGGTTTCGGAAGTGAAGGAAAAGCAATACTTAGATGCTAGTTTGATCAGACTGAAGGAGTCAGTCAAGGACCAAAAAGTAGAGGTTTTCTCCTAAGGGGGAGATGGTGTGTTAAGATTGCAGGGTAGATTGTGTGTCTCGAATGTTGATGATCTGAGATAGAGGATTATGGCTGAAGTGCATGGGACGTGATATTCTATTCATCTCAGTGCCACCAAGATGTACTGAGACTTGCAAGAAATCTATTGGTGGAGTGGCATGAAGAAAGATATAGCAGCGTTTGTAGCTAAGTGTGCAACATGCCAACAGGTTAAGGTTGAACACCAAAGACCTGGTGGTATGATGCAAGAGTTTAGTAGTCCCACCTGGAAGTGGGAAGAGATAAATATGGACTTCATGATTGGTTTACCTCTTTCCCGACGCCATCATGATTCTTTTTGGGTTGTGGTTGATAGGTTGACTAAGTCTGCTTATTTCTTGCCTGTTCATACTTCATATACTGCTGAGGATTACACTAGATTGTATATCCGAGAGCTAGTCAGACTGCATGGAGTTCCCTTGTCTATCATTTTGGATAGGGGTACTCAGTTCACTTTGCAATTTTGGAAAACTTTTCAGAAGGGTCTTGGTACCCAAGTGCTTTT
Organism: Capsicum annuum; assembly: GCF_002878395.1. Taxonomy (NCBI): domain Eukaryota; kingdom Viridiplantae; phylum Streptophyta; class Magnoliopsida; order Solanales; family Solanaceae; genus Capsicum; species Capsicum annuum. The sequence continues at coordinate 34,685,273 of NC_061121.1, forward strand.
GAGTTCTGCTTTTCATCCGCAGACCGATGGTCAGGCTGAGCAGACTATCCAAACCTTAGAGGATATGTTGAGAGCTTGTGCACTTGACTTTAAGGAAAGTTGGGATGATCACTTACCGTTGATAGAGTTTGGTTACAATAACAGTTTCCACTCTAGTATTGGCATGGCTCCGTTTGAAGCCTTATATGGGAGGAAGTATAGATCACCCATAAGTTGGTTCGAGGTGGATGAAGCAGCTGCGAGTGGTCCTGATTTGGTATTTGAGGCTATGGAAAAAGTTATGTTGATTAGGGAAAGGTTAAATATTGCGCAGAGTCGTAGAAGTCATATGCAGATGTTAGAAAGAGAGACCTTGAGTTTGAAGTTGGTGACCTAGTGTACCTGAAAATTTCACCCATGAGGGGGGTGAAGAGATTCAAAAAGAAGGGGAAGCTTAGTCCCCGTTATGTTGGTCCTTACAAAATTCTTAGTCATGTTGGTAAGGTAGCTTATGAACTCGAGTTTCCTTCTGAGTTGTCCTCTATTCATCCAATATTTCATATCTCCATGCTTAAAAGCATATTAGCGATGTTGTGGTAGTGGATTCCTCTGTGAGTGCTGACATTCAAGAAAATCTTTCTTTTGATGAGATTTTTGTGGAGATTCTTGATTTCAGTGTCCGAAGACTAAGGAACAAAGAAGTTCCCTTGGTAAAGGTGTTATGGCGAAACCAATCTGTTGAAGGTGCAACTTGGGAAGCTGAGGCGGATATGCGATCCAAGTACCTGCACCTATTTTCCGCGAACTCCAATCAAGCTGAAGGTACCGTTCTTTCCTAAATCATGCACTTTTGATAAAAGTTGCAGCAGTTCAGCTGTCATTTATTATGTGTTCAACTGTAGTTTTTGAATTTATGCATTCTATGTTGCATTCGGAGTTAGAAACGATGTGGTGATAAGTCTAACAAATGGTTTAAGCTGTATGCTCTATTCCCTATCTAATCTTGGCATATCTAGAGTCATTCGAGGATGAATGTTTCTAGGGGGGATGATGTGATACCCCGGGAAATTTTTCGTTGAAATTTTGTGCGTAAACGTGTTGGGTTCTATCTTCTAGAATGAATTATAAATTTTTCGTACGAAATGTGTTATATTATGACCCACCATTCTGTAGAGTATCGAATAAGATTTCCAACGATATGTGGATCATCCAAAACAGACACCCAAGCGACGAGTTATGAACATTCCGATTGAACCGTGAATAGTAGTGAACAGTAAAACATGCAGGAAAAAGTACTGAGGCCTGGCGTATTTTTGCTCCAACTTTATACCATCATAAATCCTAGTACATAATGATCTGGGTAATCTACTATATATCAACGGAAAGCTCTGTGAGTCCTCTTTCTAATGAAATTGGTTTCATCCAATTTTTCTATCGGAGCAAAAAGTTATGGTCGATCTACTTCAGCCTATCAAAAGTGAATTTTTGGGTCAACTTCAAACGATCATGACTCCTCGTACACAATGATCTGGGTGAGATACTATATATCAACGGAAATATATAAGAGTACTCTTTCTAATGAAATTGTTTTCATCCAATTTGAATAGCGGAGTAAAACGTTATGGTTGATCTACTTTAGACTATCAAAATAGTCTACCAAAGGACAGATTCGAGAATTTTTTTGATTTTTAGGAGCGTTTTGGTCATTCCCCCTCACACAAAATCCATCCAAACCCTATATTAAAGCCTATTAGTAGCATTGTATGTTATATTTCATCAAACTCCCTCAAAAAGAAAACCGTAAGCTCCTACATCCAACTTTAAGAACCTCTAAAGTTCACCATTAATTCTGCAAATTTATTCAAGATTCCAAGTTCCTAGTTAGAGAACTTCAAGAACCTCCAAAGTTCACCATTAATTCTGTAAATTTATTACAAAATTCCAAGTTCCTAGTTAAGAACTCCAAGAACCATTATTCAAAGGCACAATTAACATCTCAAAAATAAGTATCGATCTAAAGTTCATCATTAAAGGTATGTGGGGTTTTTCAAAAAGAACTCTCTTTCGTTCTTGTGCCCAAAAGTACTTTTCTTTACAAAGGCATGATTTTTATTTGATTTTTTTTACGAATTTGAAGCATCAACCCATATCTTATAATTATTATTATGAAATCTTGATGTTTATGATTTTGAAAGATGAATTTACATGTGTGGAGATATAAAGCATGAATCTTGAATGATATTTATCATAATTTTGATATTTGGGTCATGAATTCCCATTGGAAATTGTGTTTTTTTGAGAAAGTGTGTGTTATAAGCACATTTATGTTGAATATTTACGATATTTGAATTATTTGACCTTTTCATCTTAATGGAGTTGTTTTGAACTCGAGTGTGAAAGAAATCCACAACGTGGTTGATTTTGATAGATGGAAAGCATTATGGCTCTCAATGTATATTTATATATTACTGAAATTGTTTTGTTGTGGATTGTCTTTGAAATGATCTGAGCTAAGTTCGGAAGAAATATTTAGCACCGAGTGGGAGGTATAAAGCGATCTTACTTTCCTAAAACTACGTGCCGCCGTAGGAGTGAGCCTGAGGCCGATTTATATAGTGATCACTAGTTTGTGTAGATTTGATATCGATAGTCCTACTCCGATGGCAAGGATAGGACGACTCTCCCCAACGTGGGTTATACGTTGGACTCCATGTAGCTCACATGGTTTATGTCGGTTATAGGATCTCCCAGTGTATGTGTGTTTCCTTGTGTCTATGGTGAATGGTGAAGTAATTTTAAAGTGGAATTGTGAAAGTTATTCTTTCGAAAGATTTAAATAATATTTACATTATGAGAATTGATATTCTTGATGAACTGAAAGTGATTGACAAATTATATGATGACTCACATGTGTTATTGTACTTTTTTCATCCTCTCATGATTATGATGATTTTCTTCGGGCTATGTGAGTCTTTCATACATCCTGCATATTTCTTATAAATATTTATGATGATGATATTCTTACAACTGCATACACCCTCATATACTCGGTTCCTTTCCATGGTACTGACCCATATCTTTGGATGTGGGCTGCATTTTCTCGGAATGTAGGTTCAGATGCTCAGTTCCAGGTTCGACAGTGATTCTTCGGGCACATTATTCTAAATCCTCTATTGTGGTAAGTCCTCACATTCTGAGGACGTGATGTCTGATGTTGGTTTCATGGAATTGTTTACATTTGATAACTGAGTATGAGTCATTTGGGGCATGTCTCAATGGCTTGCTGGTTTTATTGATTTTCTTAGAGGCTTGTCAAACTAGTATAGATGTTGGGAGTTGACTAATAAGTCATATTTTGTTATCTTTATGTAATTCTTTTATTCTTGGATGATGATTACTCTGTTGATATTTAAGGGTTATTTGTGGAAACCCCATTTATTTGTGTTGAACTGAATGAAAATGGCTCAAAGGGTTATATTGGGGCTACTCGTAGCCTCAAGCACCGCGTGATGCTCTGGAACCCATTTTCCGGGGTGTTATATTCAATCTATAGGATTCTAACTCTACACTCTCCTCCTCAGAAATATGCATAATCTAGGTGATCTTCTTTACCTAAACTAAATAAAGTTGTGGGTCCTTACCTGCCTTTGACCCAAAGAACTCTGGCATATTCATTCTCATAAAGTATCTGATTCTAGTTGCTGCTAAATCCTTATTCTACTGGAGTGGGATTGCAGCCTGATTCTAGTGATTGCCTTGAACATTAGCAGTCACAACTTGGGGTAACGCCTAAAAGACAGCCCTAAACTCAGCATGGGATACATTCTCGTTTAAAGGATCTGCGGGCTGGGGAGGCTGGGTATCATTTATGTGGGCGTTAGCTTGATGAGGAGGCATATTCATCTGTCATGTAAGAGCATGAGTTAAAAGCAGATAGAGATACTGTAAGCACGATAGAACATGAAAGAAAAAAATAATTTCCTAAGAATGTTCTGTAGCCTCTTCCTTATCAATATGGCCCGCTTCACACCCTTGATCAAGACTCAACGTAACGTGGCTTGTCTGAATCCCTAGGTCTCTTAAAAACCTAGCTTTGATATAAAGTTTATAACGCCTCAAAATTTGATCCTGAGATGTCACACGGTGGTTAACACTATGATTAGTCTTAAGCTAACCCTGTCTACCTTCTACTAGATATAAATCTCATAATCAAGGTAATATAGACATGAAAGGTCATACTGAATGAGGAAACTATCAGAAATAACTAAGAATAATCTGAATATAGTGTCTGAAACATCAATACTGAATAATCTGACTGTAAACTAGTAGTCCGATAAGTCTCTACTACTAATACTAGAGATTCGTTGGGACAAACCCCCAGCTTACTCAAACTATCTGAAAGAAATGCTAAAATCTCATAAACTGATAAGATGCAAAATTTGAGTAATAAGTCCTCTAACTATAAGGACTCACCAACTGTAGAATGCAGACGGTGATGCTCGAACTACTCACGCTGCTGATAATGAGCACCTAAACATCATCTCATCATCATAATTTATAAAACAATGCATGCTGAATGTAAATGACTCACATAAGATGGAATATCTTAAATACCGAGATCATGAATAATAAATCAATCATACTTTATAAATCTAGTGAATCATAATATTTAGTTCTGAAAGCTATACTTGTATTCTGTCTGTAAATCATATTGTCTAAGTGTAGAAAGAGCTCACTTCTGAAATCTGAAATCCAAAAGTTGAAGTTTGTAACTGTTATCATTCTGTAAAGCATAATCTGAGTAAAGTGTGAGCCTTTACACTTAGTTTTCTAAAAATCTTTACTATTAAACTTTAGGAAAAATACTTTATCTTAAGGTTATCTATAAGGAAAACACTTTATCTTAAGGGACTCCAACGTTTAATCCTCCTAAGGAAGAAACCTCACATTGGGGAGAGGTATCATACTCTTGCCAGGGAGTATAACCTCAACTTGAGTGATCACTATCTCAGTCCACTATGGGCCCTTAGATCTCAAATCTATGGTGGCACGTAATTTTGAGGTATGAGACCTTGGAATCATGCCCATCTCGATGCTAAATACTACTCCCTTTAATTTGCTACGCACATCTCATTGGAAATCCACTTTAAAACTCGCATAGGAGTTCACTATGAAACCAGGTATGCACTTATTTGAATCAATCTATAGATGAAGTTATTTTGCTTTGTGAAATCTGTAATAAATTTGTAAAGTAGATTCCAAAATTTATCTGGTGATCGAAAGATCAAAGCTTTACTAAAAATCTGTAAGTAACTTGATAATAGGATGCTTAAAGCATCATCTTTCTTGAAATAGTAATATTAAATCTTGGGGTAACAACCCATGCTTTAATCTCATGTCAAATATCATAATAATCATGCTTGATAATGAAAATAATGATAATTCATCTCAAAATCAGTAATTTACTGCAATAGGAATGAAAATATGAAAATAAACATGCAATTCAACTTCAAAATATCTCAGAAACTCATAACTTTGCAAATAGCAAAAATGGGTATGAACCCTAAATCAAAACTCATGTAATATCATTCAAAATCATATGAGTTTAATGTAAAAGCTTAGTTTTGGGTACAAGGATGGAAGAAGATCCTTGTTCATAAACCCCACATACCTTAATAGATGATTAGATGAAGAAACTTGTATTATTGATTCCTAATTAAGTTTTTGGAGATGGATTCTTGATTATCTTGCCTTGGGAATCCTCAATTTTAAACTTTCTTGGAGAATCAAGGAGGGATTTTGATTTCTTAGAGAAAAGGTTTTAGAGATCTGGGGTTTTGCTTTTGAAGAGAATGATGAATAATGAGCACAAAGTGCTTTGAATATGATTAATCTTGTGTTTTGGATGGATTGGTGCCTTGGGAATTATCCAAAATACCCTTTTTTAAACTTTTGGATGGAACTGGAAAACGTATATTTTTCCGATTTGGATGGCCACCACCACGTGCCACATCGCGGTGGCTCATTAGAAAATGATGAATGGGAACTAGGGTTTCTTCGTGATGTGAAGCTATCGTGGTGCCCTATAGTTTTTCAATTTTGACCACTAGCACGATATGCCAACATTGTGTTGGGTTACTAGAAATCGACAACTGGAAGATTGGCCCTCTCCGCGATGCGCCAATATCACGTCGGTCTATTGGAATGGGACAATTAGGAATTTGGGCTTCTCCGCGACGCGTGGCTATTGTGGAGGGCCACTAGAATTTGACAATCATCATTTTACCCACCTTCGCAACGCGCCAAGTGCTTAGGTGGCACACTATCAACTTAAAAATGCTCTAACTCCTCAACAGAGTATCGAAATTGGGCGAATTTGGCCTCGATGGAAAGCTTATTCAATTGCACACAATGAGAGGTCTAGATCTGAAAGATTCCACATGAAATAAATATTCTTCATTTGAAAGCTATTTTTTAACATACTAGGAATGAATTTAAGCTAGAAAAAGTGCGGGGTATTACAGGCGTGGAGCCAAATGAGGAGGTGGAAAAGTTGCACAATTAAATAGTTAGAGCATCAATTGTAAAGGAAAACAAAAAAAGGAGGCTTTCGTGGAATCAAACCCGCGATGTCACTGGCTGTAGACCTTTCATCTATTTTCTGAACCAGTGTACCCAAATGAACTTTAATATTATGAGTGCACAATTTATTATATTACCACATTTTTACAGTATCTGTGCATATATATATATATATGTATGTATGTATGTATGTATATATATATAATTTCTTTAGAAAAGTTACCGGGTGCAAGTGCACCCTCATGGATCCTCATGGGTTCGCCTCTACTTCAATTTATGTGAAAAGACTTCTTTTGTATCATGGATTGCCTTTTTGAGGTCATGAAGAAAGTGAATCTTCAACTAATCAAGGCTACTTTTTAGGATTTTTGTGGTGGCATGGAGACAAACATCCGGATGTGGAAAAAATGATATTAGAAAAAGCTCCACAAATGATACTTTGACTTGTCCTATGATTCAAAAGGATATTGTCAATGCTTGTGCGAAAAAAATATTGAAAGTTATAATTGGGGACTTGAATGGAGATTACTATGGTATATTAGTTGATGAATCCAAAGACATCCCACACAAAGAATAAATGACTCTTGTTTTGAGGTATGTTGATAAAAATGGTGAAGTTGTAGAATGATTTATCGGTCTTGTCCATGTTAGTGATACATCCGCATGCTCATTGAAGAAAGAAATTTATTATTTACTTTCTGATCACTCACTAAGTCCATCCAAAATAAAGGTTATGGTGGAGCAAGTAATATGAAAGGAGAGATAAATAGTCTCAAAACTTTTATTATGAAAGATAGTCCTTCAACATATTATATTCATTGTTTTGCACATCAATTGCAATTCACACTTGTTGCTATTGTTAAAAAATATTTGAAAGTTGAAGACTTTTTTGATCATGTTACTAATGTGTTGAATGTTGTTGGAGGAACTTTTAAGTGTAGAGATTTACTTCTTCATCACCAAGTTGAAAATTTAAAGCAATTACTTGAGTCCGGTGAAGCTCATGCCAAACAAGAATTACATCAAGAATGTGGATTCAAAGACCGGTTGATACTCATTGGGGATCACATTTCAAAATATTGGATAACTTTCTTATTATTTTCTCATCTATAGTTCATGTGCTTGAAGTGATTGAAATTGAAGCTTCTACCTTAAGTGATAGAAATCAAGCAGAATATCTTTTGATAAAGCTTAGAACATTCAAATTTGTTTTTATGCTTCACTTGATATTGAAAGTGTTGTCCACGTCAAATGAGTTGAGAAAGTTTTTACAAAAAAAAAGATCAAGATATTGTTAATGTCATGGATTTTCTTAACATCTCAAAGAAAAGATTGCAAGATATGAGAGAAAATGGGTGGGAATCTTTTTTAGATGATGTTTCTTCATTTTATGATTCACATGGTATCTTAATTTCCAAATTAGATGAGCCTTATTTTCTGAAAAGTCAAAGCGCAAGTGTTTGGATGTTTGTTATTCACACCATTTGCGTGTTGAAATCTTTTGTGTTGTCGTTGATGTGCAGCTTCAAGAGCTTAATGATTATTTTGATGTAGTGAGTAGTGATTTGCTTCTTGGGATGGACAACTTGAATCCTGTCAATTCTTTGTCTAACTTTGACAAAGGTAGAATCATGGCTTTAGCGAAGTGTTATCCAAATGAGCTTGATGATAGAAAGATTCGAGATTTGAGTTACCAAATTGATACTTTCATAATTCATATGAGACGTGGTAATTCAAAATTCTCCAACCTACGAGGAATTCGTGATTTGGCAAGACATTAGTTGAGGCAAATATTGTGGAGACTTATTCACTTGTTTATTTACTTGTGAAGTTGACTCTAATTTTTCCCGTTGCTACGACAAATATGGAAAGAGCATTCTCTTTCATGAAGCACATAAAAAATGAAGTGTGAAATAGTATTGGTGATCAATAATTAAATGATTGTTTAGTATGTTACATAAAGACTGATGTATTTGCAAATGTAAGTAATGATTTCATCATTGATCGTTTCCAGAATATGAAAACTCATCATGGACAATTGTAATGAATTATGTATATTATGATATTAGTAATATTATTGAAAGCTTAAGTTTTGTCATTTATTTTGACTTTTAAAGTCACCACTTAGTTTATTTGAAAAGAAATTAAGAAAACTTTTTGAAATAAAGTCCTAAGTCTCAAAACAGAAAAAGACTTAGGCTTTTAAGAAAATCCCGGGCAAGAGGTTCTTATTAACATTTTAGGAAGGTTTTTAAGGCACCTAAAATGTCCGCTAACTTGTGGTTATCCTAACTATTTGAAAACCACCTTTGACTAACTTTGAAAAAGAGAAGTTGATTTTTGAAAAGAAAGTGATTTAGGAAAAAACTTGTATAAAATTAATTTTAACGACTTGGCAGGGAATTTAACCAAGTCTAAGAAAATAAATAGAAAATAAGCATAGAAAGGGGGTAGGGGGAAATTACGAGATTTAGGCTTTCGAACCCAAATCAATAAATCTATCCTAAACTAATTTGGACTTTTGGCCCATCATAACCTGTCCTAGTCTATATTTTTGAGCCCTTTTTCGCCTACATTTTGCTTCACCTATATTAGAATACAACCTTGGCTTCGAGGCCCCAAATAAATGACTAAGTAAAAAGAAGACAATGATAAAAATCGATACTTTTCAAGTCTCTTAGCGAACTCATCAATGGGTTTTGATCCATTTTTCTTCTTCGTATACCTTTTAGCACCCGCACGCCATGTAGTGAACCTTGGGTTTAAACTTCGAACTTGAATCGAAGAGGTGAGCCTCATTGGCCCATTACAAAATGCAAAAGGAGAGGAGTTCATTTGGACTCAAGATATTTTTTGCATGCAAAGAAAAGATAAGAAAATTAATATACGTTCAAGGCATAATTGTTACATTTTTCAAAGCAAAAGAAAATATCAAGAATCGATTTTTGAATTACAATGATATGCACACTTGCACACATATAACAAGAGTGAGAGTCAATAGATAAAATGCAAAGCAAAGACATCCACTTGCATGCCTCATGATTTATGTTCATATTAAGAATAAATAAAGATAAAAGGAAGAAGGTCATATTCAATGAATTAATGCGAGAAACAAACAACGTAAGATTACGAAAGTAACGGGATGAGGTAACAAGAAAAATACTCATAACTTCTAAAATTGAACAAACATATACACTAATCCATATAACAAAAGAAAATAAAGGTTAGCTTTTCAAGAAAGAGGATTTTTAAATTTCAATTAAGGCGACATTAACGAAAATTCATACATCTAAATTACAACCAAATATTTTATGGAAAAAAGTATAACGGACTATGGTTTATCTTTCTAAGACATCGTTGATTATCTTTTGATATTATGAATCAAGGAGAGACACGAATCAAGTCTTTACAATCACAAAGAGCACATATAACAATCCAAAGGGAGTAGAAAATTAGAATAAAAGTTTAGCATTTCTAAAAGTGAAATATCCTTTCACAATCATACTAAGCATGACTCAAAAATATCTAAATAATTCTATTTAGCCATAAAAATCCAAACTTTCTCATCATTTTGACAAATTTAAAAACAAGAGAAAAAAAGAGGAATAAACATCGTGGATCGAATATAAAGCTAACACTTCATCTCTTATATGAGAATTTCGGAAATCCCTTAAAATAATTAACAAGCAAATGACAAATTCTTGATTTAATCAATTACTATTTTCTTAAGGTGAAACAAACAATAGTAATTATTTTTTCAACATAAAAGAAACAACTTTTCATGCTAAAAATAAATATATCCGCCAACAATGAATTTAAACATGACATGAGTACATCTTTTGAGCAAAGATCAAAACTTTATACAAAATAATTAAAGAATAAAGCTAAAAAGCAAAACAATCAATATTAATTAATTTTTTCAACCTAAGCGAAACAACTTTACTTGGTAAAACAAACATATCCACCAACAATGAGTTTAGACAAGACATGAGTATATCTTTTAAGCAAAGATTGAAATTTTATCTATAATAATCAAAGAATAAAGTCAAAAAGGAGAAACAATCAATATTAACTATTCTTTTCAATATAAAGGAAACAACTTTACATTCTAAAAACAAATATATCTGCCAACAATGAATTTAAACAAAGCATAAGAACATCTTTTAAGCAAAGATTGAAACTTTATCTATAATAATCAAAGAATAAAGTCAAAATGGCATGTACAACTATTGCTATCTCATTTTTATACCATGAACATGAAAATAACCATAATATTGATACCATAACATCCTATGGCCTTCAAGGCCGTCTACAACAAACAATCCCAGCAAACAAAATTATAACTAAGAACTATAAAGAAGAAAAAATGAAGAAGAAAATGGTAATAAAACTGAAAAAAAAAGGGAAAGGTGTGTTTACCTTTTTGGGACAACAAAACGGGACTTCATGTTTTCTTCGGAATCTTGATCACCACCGGAAAGTAATCTTTCGAGAAATTTGATTAGCCCACGAATTTCATGGAAAAAGAAATTTTTTTACTAAAATAAAAATTCTTCTTTGCTCAAAGCTTTTTTTTTTTCAACCTTGAGACTTCTTTTTTTTTTTCACTAAAAAAAATTTCAACTATTTGTTCAAAAGCTTTTCAATTCTTTGTGGCTTTGAGACTTGGTTTTTCTACCAAAATAGTGGTAGTATTTATAGGAAAGAATGAGACTTCCATTATTTTTATCCACAAATGTGGGACAAAAAGCATTTAGGATATTTTTAAAATTTTAAAAATTGAAGATAAGGAGAGGTGGAAGATAATGTGTTGGGAAATTGTACAATGTAGTATAATTTTTAAATTTTAAAATTAGGAAAGGACAAAGTTGGAGGGGAATAGTCCAATGTAGTACAATATGAACTTATTTTTTGGTGGGAATTGGGTAGAAGTTATGAGAGTTTTTGAGAATTTTGGGGTTATTTAAAATATAACCCCAATTGAAATTTAAAATTTAGCCACATTTATTTAATTTTGACCAAATTAAAAATCAATTGACGGATTGCATTGCAATTATGCCAATTTGATTTCAATTATGGCCAAATCTAATAGATTGACTAAATTAAATTGAAACTCGATACAAATTAATACTTTTTTTAATCCCGAGCTTCTTGATTTAATAAAATCAAATGCATATTTATCCAAATAAATTATTTTGATAACAAATTATATTAAAATCAAGATTTTAATCATTATATTTATTTTAAAAATAATTCTTAATTAAAATTCAATATTCATATAATAAGTATTTAAGTAATCAAATTTTATAATCTCATATAACTGAATACGATAATATATAATCGCTACTTAAAATAATAAAATCACGTACAAAAAATATTTTAAAATTTTTTTATTCGAATGAAATAACGTAAGACCCCTCAAAATTCTAAGCTCAACTCAGCCCTTAGAGCTTGATAAAGGGTCCCATACTTAGAAAATTTTTTTCAGCTAAGTGTTTACACTTACAATTTTGTTTTAGTCTTCATAAGTTGGCGATCTCATTTCACGACTCTTACGACCTTTAAATATGGATTTTTCGGTTGATTCATGATCAGGAATGTCAGTAGTTGTTTCCGGACAAGTTCGAATTTTTTTAACCTTGTTTGATTCAAGTTTGGGAGTCCAAATCAGTGGATCGACACGATCTCGACGCGCCGCATAGCCTATCGCATCGATAAATGTTTTTCCCGGTTTACAGTATCAAATTCCAGTGAGCTGATACGGACTCGGAGTGGTGTCCAGAGGGGTAAAATGGGTTTTTATCCCACTTCTATTCATCCCCAAAACACGAAATTAAGTGATTCTTAGGGCTAAAACACTCATCTATATATATATATTATTAATAAGAGAAGACAAAGCCCCCACATTAAGCCATGTGGTAGCATAATAAAATAACATGTGGCATTTTAGGACAAAAAAGTAGTTAATTAGTTATTAGTTAGCAATTTTTCAATTTTAATTTTTAAATTTTCTTAGAAAATTCAAATTTTGATAATTATTTTATTAATCTATCTAATAAGATTATATAAAGAGAGATATTAAAACATAAAACCTCTTTCAGAATATTTAAAGAAAATATTAAAAAGCACCGCCAAGTGGTTGAGTATTAATTTGCACACGACAATTTTAAAATCAATCTCCAACAATATAGCAACTACTTAATTACTTTAAGACAAAAATCACAATCTGCACTTACTTAATATTTAGGAATAATTTCACTTTATTTAAATTGAATTTTTTTTTAAAGAAAATTCAATTTAAATATTAATAGAAAAGATAACTAAAAAGGAAAAAAAATCTATACTAATCTACACATTAACTAACCCATATAAAATGGACTTTAGAAAATGAAAAAGGAAAATATATAAAAAATTACCTAACGTACACATAATATAATTTTTTTGTTTTAACCAAAAATAATCAGAAAAAAATATCTGTGGTAACTGATATTTCAAAATATGGTAATTTTTTTTGATAATTTTAGTAATGTATATCCACTTAAAATTTTTAAAATTGACAAGTTACCAACTCCTAAAATAACTCCCTTTTAACTTCCTTTTCCACTTTAATGTTTTCTAAAAATAAAAATGTTTGTATTATACTCGATGAATGCACCATATCTACGTAAATCACTGTTCGGCTTCTGATACTTTCGGATTCAACCAAATCAAGTTATTATTAGGAAGTGGTTTACTCGAATTTCAATGACGACTCACAATTAATGGCTAAATTGTGAGGTAAGAAATAAATTTTTGATGTTCCTAATTCAGTTCTTTACTCTGTATTGTTTGATTTCAGGTTACAATGTCTTTCAGTGATAAGACATCATCAAATTTGCAGTAATATTTTATTAAATATTTTTCCTACTTTTTTCATACCGTTCAAATTTGATCCCATTCTTTGTTCTGTTTGCATTCCGTGGATTTAATCAATTTCAAAGAGCAATAGAGAAGAGGTAGTGAAGATGCCTCATCCCCAAAGACTTCTATTGGTTTAATTTGAAGATTTCAAAGAACGAAGAACTCACCTAATTAAATCCCTATCAAATGGATTTTTTAAATTAACTACAAATTAGATAATATGATGGACGAGGTAAATCACAAATATGTACAAGTGAATGGTCTACATTTCCAATTTTTTTTTTTGGTAGTCTTGTTTTGTTTGTGTTTAGATATGTCTCTGGTCAGTCTGGTTCAATACCTAATCTTTTTCAATTACAAACTTTCTTTTACTTGATTTTTGCTTATAATTTCTTAGGAGAAAGGTCCCAAAAAGTACTCTATTATTTTAAGTGATATGAAATTTTGGTACTATCTATTTTCATAGGCCATAGACAAACATATCAAGTTTCATAGGACCTGATGGATTGTTTTATATCTAAATTGTCTATCAAGTAATTTGGATTCTGATTTTTTTCATAATTTTGCTTCAAGTCTGTTGCCGATTTTTGAATTGTATTTCAACTAGATTTAGCAAGTTGTTTATTGGCCACTTCATATGATAATTATTAACTATTTTCATGTGATTCATAATAAGTGTTGGATTATGAACGTTTTTGTATTTGTTGTTTGTTAACTTTTTTTTATATGTGCATTATCTAGTGTTTAACATAAGAGACTTTTAAAATGCATCTTTGAACTTTCGCAGTCAACAACAACAACATATCCATTATAATCCCACAAAGTAAGGCTTGAAAAGGGTAGATTATATGCAGAAATGGCAATTTGATTAACAAAATTTAACTGCTTGGAGAAATCTTTGAATGCTGGATAGAAGAGGTAGTACCAAACTTAACCATGTTAAAGAACTGTTAAGAGTGTCTCTGGTGATTCACAAAGGAAAGACTCACCAAATTTAATCTTCTGATACATATTTCTGTCTCTTTTATTTTATCAAAATTATTTACTGAACAACTTCTTATATTTTGATCTTCCAAATAACGGAGAAAGAACTCATATACGAATGCCTCATCTAAGTGTGAAACTATGAAGCTCCTTGTACAATAAACTATGTTAATTCAATTTTCTTGCATGTAGATCATATTTTGATACATCATTTTTTCAAATTAATGACTTTGGAGCCACTGTAATGGTGTAATGTGAGACTCTCTCATCTTTTTTGAGCTACTGTAATTTAATCTGTTAGAATAGATTGTGAGGCAATTGTTTGTATAGCTCATTATTTTTATTTAATAATGCAGAGATTTAATGATTTCATTCAGAAGTTTTTTCATTTTTTGAGTTTCGATAGACATATCTATATTTTTGATATCTCGATTTGTGGGAATTTTGATCAGCTTTCATAGACAACATATATTTATTTCTGATAAATGAGTTCTTGGTTGAAACTGAAAACCAAATAGACTTATTATGTGTCTAAAGGGGATATACTGTCAAAAAGTGAAGCGTGACGGAAGTATTCTGTAAATAGGTCTATTTTTTTGGAATAAAATAGTACAAGAACTTGTTTTGAGGCTTTCAAATATTATGTGGACATCCCTAGTTTGTTAGAGTTTAACCTTTAAATTATGATTGTATATCTCAGTGTGTCAATTGCTTATATGATTCTTCCATGTAGTTTTCATACAAACTAACATAGTTTCCATAAAAACTCATTAGCTGAAAATTCTAACAAATAACTGACTGATGTGATGAAATGATTAGTTTATATTTCAGATTCCAGTGGAATCAAGATAAGATGTGATTCTCTATTTCCTTCCCTCTATATCTAGATTACTACGGATGTTTGATATATGTTTTGTTAAGGTTCCCTCGAATTGTATTTAATTAACGAAAATTATAGAAAATTGTTGCATGTTCACTAACCATTCAGATCAACTAATTTTGTCTCGATGCTATGTCAGGTTTCAAATTAATGAAAAGGTGGAAAGCTAACATAGTACGTAGAATGCAAAAAGTGATTAGCGACCTCCTTTTTGGATAAGATGTTGCAATTTTAAACTGTTGTATTAAGGATATCCTGTGATACATATTACTCTTCATAATGGATGATAAGATCAAAGGAAGTTGTAATGTTGAAATTTTATCATATTCAAGAGTACATGAATAATTATTTCAGATCTAAATGACATTAATAATCGTTTGTTAAGGTTGATTTAGATAACTATAGTATGTGAATGAATAAAGTCGGTGTAAATGAAGCTATTCATTGACAAAAATGATTTTTTAAATTTCCTTATTTAAATGTATCCATAATTTATTTGATTTATTTGGTTCAAGGTTGTTGCTTACAAGCTACTTGAGGCAACTCAAAGTTAATTACTATTCATAACATGCAAGAAGTGGCAAAGGGCATCACCTTTTGAAGTCTTCTTCTTTTGGAAAAGATAGATTTTATGGAGCTCAGTTTACAACAAAGTGATTTGTTACCCTAAATGGTTGAGTTTGCTTTATAAATGTTGATCTTGCTCACTCATTTAGAAATTGAGCAAATTTCATTTTATGATGTTTGACTGAATTATTTATTATTTTGATCTAGGATGTTCTTGAGAGTTTTATTGGAATATAGCCTTGATGTCCAGTTTGCAGAATAATAAATTATTCCTATGATGAGCTTTGCAAGTCAATATTAATGTTGTCAAGATATTTAAAAAATGAGTCCTATGAGTGATTTTTGTCTTGCATATTAAAAGATGATTGATCTGTTTTGCTTTTGCTCTTTTAGGCACTTGTCCAGTATTGTAGATGTGTTGGTTATGGATGACATATTTAATTTCATCAAATGCAAGTGTAGTATTTATGTCTTCACTATTTTTCATGGATACTATTTTTATGCAGAGTACTTTTCTTAGAATTGTCCATGCATCACGCGGGTACGTATACTAGTTCTCTCTAAATATCCTCTCAAGAACAAACCCTAGGGGATCTAATTTCAAATTTAAGATTCAAGAATGCACCATCAATCTTCACGGATTCAAGCACCAAGGTATGTTAGGTGTTCATCCAAGGATTTCCTTCCACCCTTGGAGTTCAAGAATCTCTTTTAAACTTCAAGTTTATTGATTTCATAAATTTCATGTTGGGTTTGATTGTATCCATGATTATAATGTTATGTGGGTTTCTAATATATGATTTATTAAAAGATTCATGTAAATTTTTTTGACATATGTGTAGTATTATGTGGATTCATGTTAAAGCCCTTGAATTTATAAGTTGGGATTCGAAATCATGATGCCTACATGTTGATTAGTATCATGTGCATAGAATATGTTCCGCAAGTGTTTGATAAATTGCTCATGTGGATTAAATGGGGAAATCATGACATGCTAGCATATGTGCAAGCTTATTTCTTACAAGTGTTTGATAAAATGTATCTATGAATGAGTTATGAACATTATAATGCTTTCAAGATTATGATATGCTTTACTTTTTATGTTATCAAATCCTGGGGATATCTAATACCCGGCAATTTAGTTGTGTACCTAGAGCCAGTATCAGTTACAAAATCTCACTCATGTCCCGATCAGTAGTACTCTCAGTCCATTACAGAACTCAGTCAGTTACAGAAGTCAAGAAAAACTCAGTAGTACTCAGTAATCAATCACAATCTCTGTTCAGTATTCAATTCAAAATTCAAAAAACTTAGTCAGTTTCCAAACTCAAGAAAGATCAGTATTAGTTTAGTTCAGATTAGTTTAATAATCAGTGTCTTTCAGTTGGGAGTAAGATCACCGAGCGAGTGCAGGGATGACAGATTCCCCATCAGAGAGGCAGAGTCATTAGTAGCAATTCTTGTACTCCAAAACTACATAACCAGTGTAGGATGAGGAGTCACCCGTCAGACTAGGCTTGAATACCTCCTAGGGGTCACCCATCAAATTAGGCTTGACTCTTCCTAGGTGTCACCCATCAGTAAGGCTTGGAATCCTAGTTATCCAGTGTTAGTACCCGTGGCATGGTATTATCACCCTTTCAACTAGGGTCATAGGTTGGACCCCTGTCAGCTCAGATTTGGGGCATGTCGGTTAGATAATTACCTCTCACAATTTTAATTTTAGTCTCAGTTTAGAACTCAGTTTAGTTCTACAAAATCAAGACTATTAGACATAGTTACCCAGCTCAGTATAGAACTCAGTTTAGGTCTACAGCATTAGAACTATCAAAAATAGTCAGCCAGCTATCAGTAATACAATTATCAGTAAACTCAGATATCAATCACTAAGTTATCAGAACTTAGTATCTAATGTTACTATGATCTCAGGCACAGTATATGTAGATAGGTGCAGTATTGCACAATCAGTATTTCATTAGTTTCAGTTATACATGTACTTTCCTTCAGTTGTATTTATGTTATTCAGTCAGATATTATTCATCCATATGAACCCTTGCATATCAGCCTACCTCACTTAGCATACCAGTACATTCAAAGTACTGACGCATACTTATCTTTTGCGCTATGATGTTTTATATCATAGGTTCAACTGCATGGGTTCCTGACTATACTTAACAGTTTAGATTTTCAACAACAGAGTTTAGTGGTGAGTCCATATAGTTCAAGGACAGAGATTTAGTATTTCAGTAGTTTAGTATATTTAGTAGACGGAGTTAGTTGGGGACCTGTCCCATCAACTCTATATTCATACAGTTAGAGGCTTTCAGACTAGGGTAATTTAGACAGATGTGTCAGTATTTAGTGTTTCAGTATTCAGTAGTTGTCTCAATTATGAACCTTCTGGAGAATTTTAGCCTATCTTCCCTATTTATTTTACATATATTATCATTACAGTGTTGTTATGATTCAGTGCTCACAGCAAGTACCAGTCATGGGTTAGCTGGTGGTCCTTCGGGGTCGCTAGCACTGTGTAGCGTCCAGGGTACAGACTTGGGGTATTACAAACTTGGTATCAGAGCCTAAAGTTCAACAGAGTCCTAGAAAGTCTAAAAGCCATATCAAGTAGAGTCTTGTGCATGGGTGTGTAGCGTTCCATATTCATGGGCAGGAGGCTATAAGATGTTTTTAGGAAAAGTTTCCTTTCTTTTAGTATTCATGTTGTACGAGTGAGCATGATCTCAAGCTAAATTCTCGATCTAATACTTTTCTTCCTTTTGGTTATAGAACATGGCTTCAACAAAAGCTAACGAAAGAAGTAATGAAAATCAATCAGCACCTCAGCTCGTTCAGGCAAATCCCCTAGATGAGCATGTCTCTCATGCAGAATTCAGAGCTTTTTTCACTACCTTAACTAATTTAGTAGTTGCTCAGAATAATTTAAAGATTGTTGTACTATCTAGGCCTTTGACTTGCACTCAATAGAGGAAGAGAGGGGAGCATAGGAAGAATAAGAGGGCTAGAACAAATAATTCTAAGCAAGATCAAGGGGTAATAACCGCTCCCAGTTCCATCAGAGATTCTCAAGCCTAGTTCCACCTTCAGTTAGGGCGCTAGTACCAAAGTTCAGGAATGACTGTCGGGATGGGGCGCCGGGCTCCAAAATCTAGGGTAGTGTGAGTAGTGGTCGTACCCATAGACTTTACGGGGAATGTGGTAAGAATCGTAAGGATGTGTAGAGTTAGAAGTGACATATGTTTTGGGTGTGGCAAGCCAGTCCTCAGGTGGGTTTGTAAAGTTAGTATAATCATCCTTCAACTCAGTTCGGTTGCTCAAATCAGCAGGGTGCCACTTCTAGTGCTGCCAGTAGGCAACGCCCAAACAGGATTTATGCCCTTCAGTCCCGATAAGATCAGGAAAGTTCTCTTGATGTGATTACTGGTATGTTACAAATCTTCCATTTACATGTTTTGTCTTATTAGATCCAGGAGCTTCTCTGTCTTTTATAACTCCTTACATAGCAGTCAATTTTAAAGTCATACCAGAAATCTTAACAAAACCTTTCTCAGTCTCCACCCCAGTGGGTTAGTCTATCATAGCTCGGTGGGTATACAGGAACTGTCCGATTATGATCTCAGAAAGTCACACCTTTATATTTTAGTAGTGATATCAGTATGTGTAGAAAAGAAGTAGGAGAGGTTGATGCTCAACCCATCGTTACCTCAGTGCAAAAGTTTTGTACTTTAGTTATCACGATAACTACCCATGCCTTATATGTCAACTTTATGATCATAGCTCATATTTGTGCACATTAATGAAAATCATGTACACTTAAAGTTCCTAGTATGAACAGTTCCTGTTCACTCAGTGTTATGAATCACATTCCATGAATACAGAACTCATGTACTCATGTCATGATTTACAGTGTGCTCAGTTCCCATGAATTATGCTATATTCCTAATGATCAGCTAAATTCAGATTTTTTCATGTAAAGCCTCAGTTTAGATCTCTTGATAAAATCTAGGATATTGTTGTCCTATTCCTCAGGCCTCAGTTAAGTATCAAGTTTGGTATAGTGTTATTCATGCTTTAGGTCCTCATATTTTAACCCTTTAGTAAACTCTCCATATTAAATGATGTAGTGATGAGCAGTTGCTTAGAAGGGAGAGAGTAAATGTTTCATGTTAAGAAAAGATTTTGCATGCTAGTTTTACACGAGGCTGTAGTTATGAAAATAAGCCTGAATGTCAGGTTAGTGTGCTAAGTAAATGGCTAGCAAGAAGTTGTATTTAGTGGTTGATGGGGGGAAATCAGATTTTTTTCATAAGATGAGAAGTTGAGAAAATGTTGAATGTGGGTGTATGTTTGGATCCTTGATTTATGTCATTATCCATCGCATAGTTATCAAAACTCAGTATTCAGTTCTAGTATGAGCTCAGTTACCGTCTCAATTATAGTCCAGTTACCATCTCAGTCCAGTAATCAAATCAGTAACTTAGTTCAATTTCAAGTTTGCTTGACCATAGCATACAATTATCAGTTATTCAATTATCAGTATTTCAGTACCTCAGTTTACAGAATATTTCAAAATCATATTATACTCTTAGTCTTGCATTCTCAGATAATACAATTTTTCATGGATTTAGGCTCAGTTATCTCATGTTACTTAGTTAGTCCCTTCCTCATATGCATAATATTCTACAGTTTCAGTCCAGATTAAGTACAGTTTAGTCTTACATGTCCAGTATTTAGCTACCAGACATTCAGTTAATCAGATAAGTTAGTATGTTTATACATTCGTGCTCAGCGCCCATATGAATATTTTCAGTAGCCTCGGGTGAAACGTGGTGTGGAAGTAGAAATTATAGTTGAGGGAATAGTTGAGAAATGGGGCTAAGGTTACAAGTTAGTAGTTGTAGTACATAAGTCTTAGTAACTCTATCTTAGATGATGTTTCGTAGGCCTTGCTCTATGTTACAGAATTTTAGCCATGTGGTGATCTCCTATTTAGATATCTTGTTTAGACCATTCCAAGATTCTTTGCTCCTTAAAGTCAGTAGAAATTTATAGAAAGAGTGACAAGAAAAGTTCTAGTTGAGTATAAGTTTTCAGTATGATTTAGTTCGTAAAGTTAGGAATTCAGTTTAGCAGTCAAGCGGATAGGCTTGTAAGATTTTCTCCATCTTTCTACCCATTCATACTGTTTGAAGTTTTGTGAATATGACTGTTCCAAGATAGAGCATCCTAGTTGTTACGAGTTTAGCCTAGTTTATGTATCATGCCTCAGTTTCAGATCCAAGATATGCAGTCATGATTCAGTTCGTAGATGCCCTATGCATCATCTCAGCATTTTCTCAGTATCTCAGCCTAGTCAACATTCTTCAGGGAACATAATGTCCCAAGGGGGAGATGCACTATAATTACCCGAGCTTTCATGACCTAAACCTTCCATATTCTCTTCATGTAACAAATCCAATTCGGAGTAGTGGGCAATCATAGGTGGACCCTGCAGTTCCAAACTTAGCTATAAACCATGTATTTAGGACTCAGTTCAGTTCATGATATTCAGTTTATGTATCACATTTCAGGCTCAGTTATGTTCTCATGTTCCCGTTCATGCATGTTTAGTAAATGATCTCAGGTTCATCAGTATTCTCAGCTTAAGGTAACGACCTTTCTTAGATTGGATTAGTTCCATGTTCAGTTACAGTTATAAAATTGGTATCCATTACCATTGCATATTTATTCATGTATTCACGAATCAGTTTAGTTATGTATTTATGCACCCGCTATGCATATTCAGTTTGAAAACTTAGCTTATTAGTAGTTTCAGTCAGGTGTTCCATGCATCAAATATGCATGCTCAATGTGTAAGATCAGTCTATCAGTATTCTCATCTTAGTCATATGCATCCGAATAAGAATATTCCCAAGGGGTGATATTGTAATACCACGCAAAATTCTAAGCTCAACTCAACCCTTAGAACTTGATAAGGGGTCTCAAACTTAGAGAAAAAAAAATTTCTGCTAAGTGTTTACACTTAGACTTTTATTTTAGAATTTATAAGTTGGCGATCTTATTTTATGACTCTTACAACCTTTAAATATCAATTTTTAGGTTTATTCATGATTAGGAATGTCAGTAGTTATTTTCGAACAAGTTCAGATTTTTTGGACCTCGTTTGATTCAAGTTTGGGAGTCCAAACCAGTGAATTAATGCGATCTCAATGTGACACATCGTCTATCGTATCGATAAATGTTTTTCTCAGTTACCAGTGTGAAATTCCAGTGAGTCGACACGGACTCGGCTCGGCGTGACGACCATAGCATCAACCTCATTGATGCGGTGCGCCTGCCTGCGCGTCACTGGGCATGGTTTATTTTGCTCTTTTAATTCCGCATCCATAGGGGTAAATGGGTATTTATCCCACTTCTATTCATCCTCCAAAACATGAAATGAAGTCATTCTTAGGGATAGAACACTCATTCTCTCTAAAAATCCTCTCAAGAACAAACCCTACGGGATCTAATTTCAAATTCAAGATTCAAGAACACACCATCAATCTTCACAGATTCAAGCACCAGGGTATGTTAGGTGCTCATCCAAGGGTTTCCTTCCACCCTTGGAGTTCAAGAATCTCTTTTAAACTTTAAGTTTATTGATTTTATAAATTTCATGTTGGGTTTGATTGTATCCATGATTATAATGTTATGTGGGTTTCTAATTCATGATTTATTACAAGATTCATGTAAATTTATTTGACATGTGTGTAGTATTATGTGGATTCATGTTAAAGCCCTTGAATTTATAAGTTGGGATTGGAAATCATGATGCCTACATGTTGATTAGTATTATGTGGCTAGAATATGTTCCCCAAGTGTTTGATAAATTGCTCATATGGATTAACTGGGGAAATCATGACATGCTAGCATATGTGCAAGCTTATTTCTTACAAGTGTTTGATGGAATGTCTCTATGAATGAGTTATGAACATTATAGTACTTTTAAGATTATGATATGCTTTACTTTTCATGTTATTGAGTCATGGGGGTATCTAATACCCAACAATTTAGCTGTGTACCCAGAGCCAGTGTAAGTTACAGAATCTCACTCATGTCCCGATCAGTAGTACTCTCAGTCAGTTACAGAACTTAGTAGAACTCATTCATTTACAAAACTCAGTAGAACTCAATCAGTTATAGAACTCAGGAAAAACTCAGTAGTACTCAGTAATCAGTCACAATCTCTGTTCAGTATTTAATTTAGAATTTAGTAAACTCAGTCAGTTTCTGAACTCAGTAAAGATTAGTATCAATCTAGTTTATTTTATTTTAATAATTAGTGTCTTTCAGTTGGGAGTAGGATTTATCACCGAGTGAGTGCAGGGATGACAGCTTCTCCATCAGAGAGGCAGAGTTGTTAGTAGCAATCCCTGTACTCCAAAACTGTGTAGCCAGCGCAGGATGAGGAGTCACCCATCAGAATAGGCTTGACTACCTTCCAGGGGTCAACTTTTAGATTAGGCTTGACTCTGCCCAAGTGTCACCCATCAGTTAGGCTTGGCATCCTGGTTTTCCAGTGATAGTGCCCGGGCACGGTATTAGCACCCTTTCAAATGGGGTCATATGTTAGACCCCTATCAGCTCAGATTTAGGGCATGCTATTTAGATGATTACTACTCACAGTTTCAATTACAGTTTTAGCCTCAGTTTAGAACTCAGTTCAGTTCTACAGAATCAGGATTGTCAGACACAGTCACCCAGCTCAGTATAGAACTCAGTTCAGTTCTCCAAATTAGGACTGTCAAAAATAGTTATCCAACTATCAGTAATACAGTTATCAGTAAACTCAGTTATCAGAACTCAGTATCCAGTGTTACAATCATCTCAGGCATAGTATATGTAGATAGGTGCACAATATTGCATAATCAGTGTTTCATAAGTTTCAATTATACTGTACTCTCCTTCAGTTATATTCATGCTATTCAGGCAGATATTGTTCATGAATATGAAACCTTGTATATCATCCTACCTCACTTAGCATACTGGTACATTCAATGTACTGACGCATACTTTTATTTTGCACTATGATGTTTTATATCATAGGTTCAGCTACACAAGTTCCTGGCCGTACTTAGTAGTTTATATTTTCAGCAGCAGAGTTTAGTGGTGAGTCCTCATAGTCCAAGGACAGAGATTTATTATTTAAGTAGTTTAGTATATTCAGTAAATGGAGTTAGTTGGGGACCATCCCATCACCTCCATATTTACACAGTTAGAGGCTTTTAGACTAGATTGTTTTAGACAAATGTGTCAGTATTTAGTTTTTCAGTATTCAGTATTTGTCTTAGTTATGAACCTTATGGCGAATTTCAGCCTATCTTCCATATTTATTTCAGATATATTATCATGACAGTGTTGTAATGATTCAGTGCTTATAGCAGGTACCAGTCATGGATTAGCTGGTGGTCCTTCGAGGTCGCTAGCACCGTGTAGCATCTGGGGTACAAACTCGAGGCATTACAAATAAATATTTCAATTTAATTAAAAACTGAAGAAACTCAGGATTAAATTTAGTCTTGGAAGACAAAAATTAGGTGTCAACAACTATCCCTTCCCTTTGGGTAGGGTGGAAACAAGTAACCCTGAGCAAAGGGAGGTTGACATTTCTAATTTTTTGTTCTACCAAAAATTCCAATATTAAAGAGGTTGGCTTTCGCACGAGTTTCAAAGAGATATGTCCGGACTTTGGTATTAGGTTTTCTACATATATCAGGTTATTTGAGAATTCAAGCCACTTGTAGTTCATAAAGCTTGATGTGAAGCACGATTTCCAAAATTTCATAAGCTATCTTGGTTTTGGAATTTTGATAAAACCAAAAAGCTTTAAAATTGAGGGATTTGGGGGGAAGGTTGGAATGCACTTGAGTTTTCTACATAGATCCCATCCTATATATCTCCGAGACTTAGGGAATTAGACTGCTTGTAGTTTGACTCTATCGATAGAAGAGATAGTCTCTTATTTTAGATGATTTTTGGCTTGGGATGAGTGACAAGTTGATCAAGGTGCGGAAAAGAGGCTTGTAGCCTCTTAACCATGAATGTGGGATCCTTCACATCCATAGGCAAGAACTTACCTAGAAATAATTTCCAAAACTCTAGGTGCACTATCAATCGAATTTGAAAGAAAAAGAATTTTACCCTCGATATAAGTTTAGAAATATACCGAAGGTGAAGCTGAAACTGAAATATCCCAAAAATTCCCACATGCCTTCTAATAGGGGTGTGGTTGGATGGTGGTGGTGATCATCCTTTAGCTCACGTCCAGAGAGTTTGATGTCTCTCTCTAGACTATGTCCCGTTTTGCTGCTAAGAAAGAGTTCCACGTTGTGTTGCATCCTATTTGGAGTCATCAGCACCTGTGGTTTTGATTTGAGATTTTCATCATCTCGAATACTATCAAAAATATCATAAACAAAAGTGCTAGTGCTAAACATAATTCACGAAAGAGGTATATAGTCTTTACCATATCTCCATGTAAGTTATTGCCTGAAAAGAGAAGTCATCCCTTTCATGTACCTATTTGGAAGGAAATAACTTGCAACAATAGACACAACAACTCTCTTGGTTGTTGCATAATTATCTCATTTATCGGTTGAATATGTCTTCAAAGTGGGGTGATCCTTTTGGACACTGATGACACTTTATGCAAAATGGTCCCTGCAATCGTGTAATATTATGTTGAGGTGAACCATTTTGGTTGCCTATGATAACCTTTCTGGTTATTGACAATAATCTTTGCATGTGACTTTGGTTAAGTCCTGCGCATCTTTTGTATCGATACGACTTATAGATTCCCCTTGAAATGTTAATCTTTTGATAATCTTGCGAATTATTTGATGTTGGATACAAGGCGACTTATAGATATCCTTTGAATTGCTAGCCCTTAGGTAATCCTGCACATTATTCGACCTTAGATAAGATATGGCTTATAGATATCCCTCCAACCGATAGTTCTCAGGTATTTTTGTACATCATCTGACCTTGGATACAATATGACTTATAGATATGTCTCCAATTGCTAGTCTTTGAGTAATCCTGCACATAATCGATCTTGGATATGACGTGGCTTATAGATAACCCTTGGACTTATCAATTTGACAATCTTGCATATTCTCTGGTAATGATTTAGTTGCGACTTACGGATAACCTTTGGACTGTTAATTTTTGGGTAACCTTACACACTATCCGATTAGGATGTTGTTGCGGCTTACAAATGACCTATGGGATATCAACTCATAGGTAATCTTTCACACTATCCTATTTCAAATAATATGAATTATAGATGACCCTCAGATTTTCAATTTCTAAGAAGTCTCATATGTCGTTTGCTTTCAAATAGCAACTTAAAGACGTCCCTTTGAATCAGTTCTTTTGATGCATTCAGATGTTGATTCATAAAATGATGAGATATTCTCGACGTGAGTGTATGCTATCTCGCGTGTTAATAGATATTAGATGATGATGATGACAATAGTCTTGCTAGATACCCATTCGCCTACTATTTTGATAATGCTAACTGTGGCTCATTTGTGATTAGGCAATGGATTACTGTTGACATTTAGTGCCGGAGACTGAAGAGTGATGACCTTCTGGTCAATCAAATCTTAAATCTTATGCCTTAAGCTAATGCAATCCTTGGTGTTGTGCCTCGTCGCTCCTGAATGATAAGTACAGTTTTGATCGGCATGATAAAATCAAGAGTTGGGATTGATAAGCTTTGACTGGATAGGCAGTAAATGACCGACATCCTTCAATCTCCTAAAGAGTTGGGTGCGACTTTTGGCCAGCGGCTTAAAGTTTTGGGGAGGTCTTTTTTCGAGGTTTGGACGTTGGAGTTATACAGATTTTGATTAGCGGGAGGAGGTATTTGATGATTGTTTGGAGACGCTTAGATGTTTATTTGTTTGTTTAGAAGAGTAGCTTGAACATGAGACTGATAATTTGGCTGCGGAACTTGGTACTGGGGTAAAATATTTAGAAGTGAAGCTTGGGATTGGGATTGGGCGTAGAATACAGGCTGAAAAATTGATGATGGAAGCGAGGAAAGAATATTCCTTGGCTTGAATTTCTTCTTTAATTTATCCACAAAATTAGAAGAGATCACAGTCACATCCTCTTTTTTCTTCTTTGAGAATATAGAAGATTCAAATGATGTTGGGATTTTGACAATCTTTCTCGTTCGAATGCCTTCCTCTAGCGATTCCCCAATTTTTATAAAATCTGCAAAAGTTTCCCTAAATGAGGATACCATCCTAGTGTAAAATTCTCCCTTCTAAGTGTGAGAGAAAATTGATACCATTTCCTCCTCAGACATAGGCGGTTGTACTTTGGCAGCTTCCTTCCTCTAATGGAAGACATAGTCTCGGAAACACTCATCACTCTTTTGCTTTATCCGGTCTAATGAGTATCAGTCAAGGACTATTTCAATGTTAAATGCAAACCTATCAAGGAAACCTTTAGCCAATGCCCTCCAACTAGTTCATCTTTTCAGTTCTTGAGATGTGAACTAATCTAGGGCTTCGCCGCTTAAACTCTAACTGAATAGAAACATCAATAATACCTCATTTTGGACAATTTGGGGAGAAGAAGCGGACGATATATTATTTAGATGGTCGTATTGACAGTGATGTCCAGGTTAGCCAAGTCTCGAGTATG
The DNA here is from genome assembly GCF_002878395.1 of Capsicum annuum. NCBI lineage: Eukaryota > Viridiplantae > Streptophyta > Magnoliopsida > Solanales > Solanaceae > Capsicum > Capsicum annuum. The sequence continues at coordinate 34,712,880 of NC_061121.1, forward strand.
ATTCATCTTCTCCTGAAGCATTTCCAATTTTATCGGTAGTTCAGGAGTCATTTTGCTTTGTTCCGTTATTACATTATCCCTGATGGTCAATGCATTTTCTTCATCTCTTCCTGTCATGTTTGAATGATGATTAGAGGATGGGATCTTATGTGCTTTTGATCAAGTGAAGTAAGGATGTTCTGCCAGCTTATTTCAACACGGAGTAGTTTTCTATTATCTGTAAAATAAAATAACTCAAAGGCAGATGTGTTAGTTTCCATATGTGATAAGTAATGCAAGATACTTGACAAGAAATAACCACGTAGAGTTGTTTGGGTTATAGCCAAATTGATCAACATGAACATAGTGGATAAACTTTTCTTTGATTCAAACAAATGTACATAAACACATAAGGTAGTTATATCGCATAAAAAATTATAATAACGCGTATCCTAACTAGGGTGACCCTTTTGAGCCAAGGGTTTAGGCTTGACGAGCTTTGAAGAAAATATATGCCTTTTTAAAAGCCAATCCATTATTCCTCAATTTCAAAGATATACATAAATGGCATAAATGCCTACAAAAGTTACACAAAAGGGGTACAATCTTTAGGGAAAGGGAAATAGCATGAGAAAAAAATGATGTCCTGCACAGGGGATAGGAAATACTAACTCCCGAATGGTTCTTCTATTGGCCTTTTCCTTCTTATCTTTGCCCACTTCTTGTCATTGGCGACATCCATTGATGAATCAAGAAATTTTCGTATGGCTGTGCCTTAGATGTAACCGCCCAAATGGATCAATTTCTTACTTGACTTGCTTCGATTCCTCTCTCTATTAGTGTATGATTGAGGCATCCTTACGTGAAAGTAAGCAAAACAAGCTTTTTCCCTCCCCCAAAGGATAATGTATTGGATTAAATAAATATATATTTCCTCAACACATAAATATGGTTCGTCTATAATTAAATCGAGGTCAATAGATTCAGGGCAAGTTTTTTAATGGGCCCAATACCCCCCTCGAGTATTGGGTCATCTTAGGCTCATGCCTAAAATAGGGTTTTGGTTTTGCTCTATCCTAGGTGTCTATAGTGGGTTTGAACTAGGTTCTAAAGTGGATGACTTGGGTTTAGAAATACGAACAACCATCAAACGACTCACATGCTACACCATCTTATTTCCAACACGTTATTTGGAATTTATCAATAGGGGCCGGGACATCCACGAAACCCTAAAATAATTTAATCAATGCAGGATAATGCTATGAGATACAATAATTGAATACCACGATAAAACATATAAACACATAAATAGTTAATCAAAAGATGAAATCAAACATTTGGTTAGAACCTAGTTAAAAATCTCCAGCAGAGTCGTCATTTCTGTTTTGCAGAAATTTTGACTTTTAGAGTCACCGCTTAATTTATTTGAAAAGAAATTAAGAAAACTTTTTGAAATAAATTCCTAAGTCTCAAAATATAAAAAGACTTAGGATTTTAAGAAAATCCCGGGTAGGAGGTTCTTATTAACATTTTAGGAAGGTTTGTAAGGCACCTAAATTGTCTGCTAACTTGCGGTTATCTGAACTATTTGAAAACCACCTTTGACTAGCTTTGAAAAAGAGAAGTTGGTTTTTGAAAAGAAAGTGATTAAGGAAAAAACTTGTATAAAATTAATTTTAATGACTTAGCAGGAAATTTAACCAAGTCTAAGAAAATAAATAGCAAATAAGCATAGAAAGGGGGTAGGGGGAAATTACAAGAATTGGGATTTTAGGCCCAAATCAATAAATCTGTCCTAAACTAATTTGGGATTTCGGTCCATTATCACCTATCTTAATCTATATTTTTTAGCCCTTTTTGGACCAGAATCTGCTTCACCTGTATTATAATACAACCTTGGCTTCGAGGCCCCAAATAAATAACTAAGTAAAAAGAAGACAATAATAAAAATTTAGACTTTTCAAGTCTCTTAGCAACCTCATCAATGGGTTTTGATCCATTTTCCTTCTTCGTCTATCTTCTAGCACCCGCACGCCATGTAGTGAATCTTGGTTTTAAATTTCGAACTTGACTCGAAGAGGTGATCCTCATTGGCCCATTACGAAATGTAAGAGGAGAGGAGTTCATTTGGACTCGAAGTATTTTTTGCATGCAAAGGAAAGATAAGGAAATTAATATATATTCAAGGCATAATAGTTACATATTTCAAAGCAAAAGAAAATATCAAGAATCAATTTTTTAATTACAATAATATGCACACTTGCACACGTATAACAAGAGTGAGAGTCAATAGATAAAATGCAAAGCAAAGACATCCACTTGCATGCCTCATGATTTATGTTCATATTAAGAATAAATAAAGGTAAAAGGAAGAAGGTCATATTCAATGAATTAATGCTAGAAACAAACAATGTAAGCTTGCGAAAGTAAAGGAACGAGACAACAAGAAAAATACTCATGACTTCTAAAATTGAACAAACATATACACTAATCCATATAACAAAAGAAAATAAAGGTTATCTTTAAATTTCAATTAAGGTAACATTAACGAAAATTCATACATCTAAATTACAACCAACATTTTATGGAAAAACGTGTAATGGCCTATGGTTTATCTTTCTAAAACATTGTTGATTCTCTTTTGATATTATGAATCAAGAGAGACACGAATCAAGTCTTTACACTCACATAGAGCACATATAACAATCCAAAGGGAGTAAGAAAATTAGAATAAAAGTTTAGCATTTCTAAAACTGAAATATCGTTTCACAATCATACTATGCATGAATCAAAAATATCTAAATAATTCTATTTAGCCAAAAAAAAAAAATCCAAACTTTCTTATCATTTTGATAAATTTTAAAACATGCAAAAAAAAAAAGAGGAATAAATATCGTGGATCGAAAATAAAACTAGCACTTAATCTCTTATATAAGAATTTCGAAGATCCCTTAAAATAATGAACAAGCAAACGACAAATTCTTGATTTAATCAATTACTATTTTTATTAAGGTGAAACAAACAATTGTAACTATTTTTCCAACATAAAAGAAACAATTTTTCATGCTAAAAACAAATATATTCGCTAACAATGAATTTAAACATGACATGAGTACATATTTTGAGCAAAGATCAAAACTTTATACAAAATAATCAAAGAATAAAGCTAAAAAGCAAAACAATCGATATTAACTATTCTTTTCAATATAAAGGAAATAATTTTATATGGTAAAACAAACATATCCACCAAAAATAAGTTTAGACAAGACATGAGTACATCTTTTAAGTAAAGATTGAAACTTTATCTATAATAATCAAAGAATAAAGTCAAAAAGGAGAAACAATCAATATTAACTATTCTTTTCAACATAAAGGAAACAAATTTACATGCTAAATATAAATATATCCGCCAACAGTGAATTTAAACAAAGCATAAGTATATCTTTTAAGCAAAGATTGAAACTTTATCTATAATAATCAAAGAATAAAGTCAAAAAGACATGGCCAACTATTGCTAGCTCATTTTTATACCATGAACATGAAAATAACCACAATATTGATATCACAGCGTCCTATGGCCTTCAAGACCATCTACAACAAACAATCCCAGCAAACAAAATTATAACTACGAACTACAAAGAAGAAAAAGATGAAGAAGAAAATGATAATAAAACTGATAAAAAAGGGAAAGATGTGTTTACCTTTATTGGGGCAGCAAAATGGGACTTCATGCTTTGTTCGGAGTCTTGATCACCACCGGAAAACAATATTTTGAGAACTTAGATTAGCCCACAAATTTCATGGAAAAAGAAAATGTTTTACTAAAATAAAAACTCTTCTTTGCTCAAAGCTTTTTTTTTTTCAGCCTTGAGACTTCATCTTTTTTTTCACTAAAAAAAAATTCAACTATTTGCTCAAAAGCTTTTCAATTCTTTGAGGCTTTGAGACTTAGTTTTTCTACCAAAATAATGGTAGCATTTAAAGGAAAGAATGGGGTTTTCATTCTTTTCATCCACCAATTTGGGGGGGAAAACATTTAGGGGTATTTTTTGGAATTTTAAAAATTGAAGATAAGGTGGGGTGGAGGATAATGTGGATGGAAATTGTATAATGTAGTATAATTTTTGAATTTTAAAATTAGAAAAAGATAAAGTTAGGTGGGAATAGTACAATGTAGTATAATTTGAACTTATTTTTTTGTGGGAATTAGGTAGAAGTCATAAGAGGTTTTGGAAATTTTGGGGTTATTTAAAATATAACCCCAATTGGGATTTAAAATTTAGCCATATATATTTAATTTTGACGAAATTAAAAATCAATTGACGGATTACATTGCAATTATGGACAATTTGATTTCAATTATGGTCATATCTAATAGATTGGCTAAATTAAATTGAAATTCAATACGAATTAATACTTCTTTTAATCCCGAGCTTCTTAATTTAATAAAATCAAATACATATTTATCCAAATAAATTATTTTGATAATAAATTAAATTAAAATCAAGATTTTAATCATTATATTTATTTTTAAAATAATCCTTAATTAAAATCCAATATTCCTTAGAATATATATTTAAGTAATCAAAGTATATAATTTTGTATAACTGAATACGATAATATATAATCGCTACTTAAAATGACAACATCACGTACAAAAATATTTTGAAAAATTTTTATTCGGATAAAATAAATATTTCAATTTTATTAAAAACTGAAGAAACTCAGGATTAAATTTAGTCGTTGAGGGCAAAAATTAGGTGTCAATACTATCAGATTTTAGTATCTCAATTTACATGCAAACTCAGTACTTGTTTTATGCATAGTCATGCATTCTCAGTCATTACAGTCTTTATGCATTATTACTGGTACCTCATGCTATACATTTGGTCAGTTATTACTCATGAACATGAACCTATGCATCTCAGCCTAACCTCATTTAGCATACCAGTACATTCAAAAGTGTTGACCGCATACTCTTTTCTTGCTCTATGATGTCTTATATCATAAGTTCAGACGCTCGAATTTCCGATCATACTTTAACTTTTCAGTGCATCAGCAGTAGCAGCCGTGGTGAGTCCTCTTCCTTCGAGGACTATTTATCTTAGTCCAGATATTTAGTCAATCGGAGTTAGTTGGGACTTTGTCTCATTAACTCCACATTCAAACAGTTTAGAGGCTTCAGACTAGTACAGACAGTTGGTCAGTTTTTAGTTGTGATTATTATTTATTTTATTAGTATATTTCTAAACGTTTAACCATGATTCAGTTTTAAATTTCAATTATTAAAACCTTATGGCATTTCAGTTGAAATTCTGCATATGTTGTTTATCAGTTTTATTCAGTGCTCACAGCAGGTACTAGCTCATGGGTTAGCTGGTGGTCTCATGGGGCCATAAATACCGTGTGACATCCAGGGTGTAATTCCCGGTCGTTACAAACTTGGTATCAGATCCTAAGATTTTAAAGTTTCTTAGGGAGTCTGAAAGCTGTGTTGAGTAGTGTCTTGTATATGGGTGTGTAGCGTGCCACACTTATGAGCAAGAAACTATAAGACATTTTAGAAAATACTTCCCTTCTTTCAATGTTCATATCGTGCGAATGAGCAGGAGCTAAATTTAAACTCTCTATCAAATTCAACTTTTCCTTTTGTTTACAGAATATGCCTCCTAGAAAGACTAATGGAAGAAGAATCAAAAACCAACCAGCACCTTCGCCCCGTTCAAAAAGATTCCCTAAATAAGAATGTTTCTTATGTAGAGTTTAGAGCTGTAGTCACCACTCTATCTCACTCTGTAGTGGCCCAAATATGCGACCAGCTACTGTTCAGGACAACCAAGTGACCAATAGCGCCACAGCAGTGATTCGGGACTTCACCCAGTTACAAGATGTAACTCATACTTAGTTTAAGCAGTGGAAAAGGGATAGGGGCGCAGAGGCTGGACCTATAGAATGGGAGGAGTTTGCTACTGCCTTCTTAGATATATTTTTCCCATTGGAGATGAGAGAGGCTAAGGTGTTATAGATTATTAATCTGAAATAAGGCAACATGAATGTGAAAGAGTATTCTCTCAAGTTTACTTAGCTAGCCAGGAATGCTCCTCTTGTAGTAGCTGATAACAGGTCTAGGATGAGTAAGTTCATGTCTGGGGTGTCTGATAATGTGGTCAAGGAGTGTAGGACCGCGATATTGATCAAAGAAATAAACTTGGTGAGGTTATGGTCCATGCACAATAAATATAGAAGGAGAAGGTTAAAGTGAGAGAGAAAGGGAGAATAAGAGGTCTGGAACAAGTAGCTTTAATTTCACTCAGCCAAATTTAGCGGGTGGTAACCATCCTTAGTTCCACCCAAAATCTTCATTCCCAGCTTCATCTTCGACTAGTGCACCAATGATCAAATTCAGGAATGACAACAAGGATAGAGCGCCAGGCTCGAAGTCTTAGGGAAGTGTGAATAGTGCTCGAACAAATCCTCTTTGCCAAAAATATGGTAAAAACTACTAGGATGTTTGCAGAGCTGGCAGCGATGTATGTTTTGGGTGTGGAAAGTCAGACCATAGAATCAAGAAATATCTGAAGATAGGTCTGAAGATTCAGCACAATCGTCCTCCAGCTCAGTCCAATCGCCCATCTCAGAAGGGTGCTGCTTCTAATGCCACCAGTGGGCAGTGCCTCAATAGGCTCTATACACTTCAATCCCAACAGGATCAAGAAAGTTATCCTAATATGGTTACTGGTACATTGCAGGTCTTTTATTTACATGTTTATGCTTTGCTTGACCCTGAAGCTTCTCTTTCTTTTGCAACCTCTTATATAGCAATCAACTTTGGAGTCAGTCCCAAAACCTTAATAGATCCTTTCTCAGTATCTACTCTAGTGGGTAAGTTTATTGAAGCCCGGTGGGTATACAGAAACTGTCCATTTACAATGTCTTAGAAAGTTATATCCGTAGACCTTATATAACTAGAGATGACGAATTTTGACGTCATTATCAGCATGGATTAGCTTCATTCATTCTATGATTTAGTCGATTGTAGAAACAAAGTTGTCTACTTCCTGTTCCCAAATGAACCTGTCCTTGAGTGGATGGGTAGTACCACAGCACCTAAGGGTCAATTAGTTTCATACCTTAGAGCGAGAAAAATAATATCCAAGGAATATGTCTATCATCTTGTGCAGGTCAAATACTCTAATTCTAAGACTCCCAATCTTGAGTCAGTTCCAGTAGCAAGGGAATTTCTAGATGTGTTCCCCGAAGATCTTCCCGGGGTTCTTCCCGAAAGGGAAATTGACTTCAAAATAGACCTTCTTCTAGATACTCAGCCTATTTCTATTCCGCCATACAGAATGGCTCCAGCCGAACTTAAAGAATTGAAAGAACATTTGAAAGACCTCTTAGATTAGGGATTCATCAAGCCCTATGTTTCCTTATGGGGCGCACCAGTCCTATTCGTGCATAAGAAAGATGGTTCTCTTAGGATGTGCATAGACTATCGTCAATTGAAAAAAGTCACAACCAAGAATAAATACCCACTTCCTCGAATAGATTACTTGTTTGACCAACTTCAATGTACCAATTACTTTTCTAAGATAGACCTCAGATTTAGCTATCATCATCTTAGAGTAAGAGAATGTGACATTCCAAAAATAGCTTTCCGAACCCGGTATAGTCACTTCGAGTTTCTAGTTATGTCCTTTGGTCTCACCAATGACCAACAGCCTTTATGGGCATGATGAATTGAGTGTTCAAACAGTACTTGGACATGTTCGTCATAGTCTTTATCGATGATATTCTTATCTATTCCCGTAATAAATATGATCATGTAGACCA
>NC_061121.1:34723691-34724920 GCF_002878395.1 Capsicum annuum
CGCTAATCAACTTTTCAAGTGACTAGTACACATTTCAAAATACTACACTTAACTATTTTCAACTCTCTAGTTCACTTCTCAAATGACTAAACTTAACCATTTTCAAGTCATTAATTCAAATTTCAAGCATCGACACTAAACCAATTTCAAGTTATGAATTCAGATTTTTAAGTGATTACACTTTTAAAATTTCAAAACACATGTTCACCTTTCAAGAACTACGCTAAACCATTTTCAAGTCACTAATACACTTTTCAAGCAACTAGTACACATTTCAAAACACTACACCTAACCATTTTCAACTCTCTAGTTCACTTCTCAAATGACAAAACTTAACCATTTTCAAGTCATGAATTCATATTTCAAGCATCAACACTAAACCAATTTCAAGTTATGAATTCACATTTTCAAGTGATTACACTTCACAAATTTGAAAACACAAGTTCACCTTCCAAGAACTACATTAAACCATTTTCAAGTCTCTAATCCACTTTTCAAGTGACTATTACACATTTAAAAATACTACACCTAACCATTTTCAACTCTCTAATTCACTTCTCAAATGACTAAGCTTAACTATTTTCATGTCATGAATTCACATTTCAAGCATCAACACTAAGCCAATTTCAAGTCATGAATTCACATTATCAAGTGATTACACATTATAAAGTTCAAAACACAAGTTTATCTTTCAAGAACTATGCTAAACCATTTTCAAGTCGCTAATCAACTTTTCAAGTGACTAGTACAAATTTCAAAACACTACACTTAACCATTTTCAACTCTCTAATTCACTTCCCAAATGACTAAACTTAATCATTTTCAAGTCATGAATTCACATTTCAAGCATCAACACTAATCCAATTTCAAGTCAATAATTCACATTTTCAAGTGATTACACATTACAAATTTCAAAACACAGTTTACCTTTCAAGAACTACATTAAACGATTTTCAAGTCTATAATTCACTTTTCAAGTGACTAGTACACATTTCAAAACACTACACTCAACAATTTTCAACTCTGTAATTCACTTCTCAAATGACAAAACTTAATCATTTTCAAGTCATGAATTCACATTTCAAGCATCAACACTAAACCAATTTCAAGTCATGAATTCACATTTTCAAGTGATTATACTTTACAAATTTCAAAACACAAGTTCACCTTTCAAGAACTACATTAAACCATTTTCAAGTCTCTAATCCACTTTTCAAGTGATTAGTACA
>NC_061121.1:34725020-34892437 GCF_002878395.1 Capsicum annuum
TTAAACCATTTTCAAGTCTCTAATCCACTTTTCAAGTGATTAGTACATATTTCAAAATACTACACTTAACCATTTTGAACTCTCTAATTCACTTCTCAAATGACTAAACTTAACCATTTTCAAGTCATGAATTCACATTTCAAGCATCAACACTAAACCAATTTCAAGTCATGAATTGACATTTTCAAGTGATTACACTTTACCAATCTCAAAACATAAGTTCACCTTTTAAGAACTACGCTAAAACATTTTCAAGTCATTAATCAAATTTTTAAGTGACTAGTACACATTTCAAAATAGTACAACTCCTTTTCTTTTTTTCTTTTTTGAGTTTTCACTCTATCCTTTTTGTTTTGTGTGTTTTATAAATTTGTGACGTGGTAATGAGTGTTTTTTTTTAAATTTAAATAGAAATTTAATTCCCCCCAAATTTTAATTAGTTGTAGGAGTTAAAGTGTCATCTCATATTTTAGTTGTAGACTTTTATGTCCTTTTCTTTGACTTTTTGTTCATTCATAGAGTATAAGAAAAGGTTATTCAATAAGAAAAACAAAAGGATTTCTTGTTTATTTTAATTCTTAACAACACTGAAAATTTGTGGAAAGTTTGATTCTGCATACCAATATCAGGGAGTATTAATTAAATTTTATGCCTCATTAATTGATCTTGTCTAGACCTTTAGAAAATATATTAAACAAGTGACACTCATATAAATGTATATTTAAGTAACTAGAATGCATTACTCTAATGGATGGAGTCAAATCCTATAATTGTCGCGTTTCTACCTTTAAAAACCATCAGTATCTTCCACTAATTTATTCTTTTCAATATAATCAATTCTTTTAACTTCTAAAATCTATTAATTTTATGAACAAATATTATAAAAAAAGAATTAGTATTTAAACATCGGATATTGAAACTTAGCTATCAATCCTGTAGATGTATATCATTTGAACTTTGAACACATGTATCCAGTAAATCATTTGAAATTGAAATTGAATTTATATAGAGAAACAAACCTGGGACGGATTCAGAGAATCCGTCATGAACTCCAACTTTTCCTAGTGACATTTGGTCGGCAGTAGCAGTAGTGGCGGCGGCTGTTAGCGTCGTAGCTTTATTCGCTGGAAGATTTGGCCGGCCAGCCGGCTAGAGCGATAATTGGTGGCTGGTAGAGCAGGTTCACCGGCGCTGGTGGAGCAGGTTCGCCAGCTAGTTTGCGGCCGATGGGGGCAATGGTTTTTTGTTGGTTTAGAGAGAAAGAAGGTAGAGAGAGGGAAGAGAGAAAAGAGAGGAGTAGCGGTTGATTTTTGGGTGAGGGATTAGGGTTTGGTATTTTGTTTAAAAGAAAATAAAAGAGTGATGGAATTTCAGCCGTTGGATCAATTTTGGTCAATGGCTGAGATTAAAATTACTTTAAAAAGGGGTCAAAAATAAAATTAATATCAATTTGGTTAAAATTGACATTAATTGTGTACAAGATGGCTAGAAAATAAACACATTGAGAAATTGAATTGATTTGAATTAGGCTCGCTATTTTAATAAATATGATAATGATGAGAAAAATAATAAGACATCGATATAAAAATAAACTAAGCATGTAAAATTTAATGTTATATAAAATTATCGATAGCAGTAATAATAAAGACAATGTATTTGTAAATTGTGAGTGTGCACATTTACGTAAAAATAAATAAATATTAATAAAAATTATGTAAAATGTCAAATTTGAATTAATAAATTGTGAAAAATAATAATTTAATAAATGTGAAAATGACGAGAAAATAGTAAGACGTCGATATTAAAATAAACTAAGCATGTAAAAATTAATGTTACGTAAAATTACTATATAAAATAGCAATCTGAGAGGGGTATCGTAAGGTCAAAATTGGGTGTCAACACAATTATACCTATTTAGCCCCACAAATTAGGTCTGGAGAGGATATAGTGTACACAGACCTTCTCAAAAACTTATTCAAGCTTGAAGATTCTTGTAAAATAAAACACATAATGTAGGATTTTTGCCGCAATTAAGATTTCATTTTCTTTCTTGTTAATTAGTTTCTACTATTTCTATTTTATGTTTATTTTCTTATTGGATAAACCAAAAATCGAACCGTTAAGGACTAAAACCCGATAAACCAAAAACCAATAAAAAAAATACCTTATTGATTTGATTATTGATTTAACATATTTAAAAATTGATAACCGATAAACCAAACCGATAATATATAAAATCAAACCGAACCAACCGATGCACACCCCTAATTTCAAGAAAAAAATAGTGAAAATTGATTTAATATTGACCATTGATCAAAGATGATGAACCGTTGAGATTAAAATTGAGGAGATGAGTTAAATTGGGATTAGAAATTGAGTTAAAAAATGGTTGAATTGGAGATTTTGATTACGTTTATACAACGTATTAATATGATGAATTGTTGGTTAATTGGCTTCATTATTATAACTTCAATAGTGTATTATTACCTCGATCATATGATGTTAACGTATTATTCAAAATACTTGGATATATAAATTCAGTTAGCTATCTTTTAACTACTATATATATCACTATACGAGAGATACGTATATATATATAGAGAGAGATATATAGATATATATATAGATATATATAAAATTGACTATCAACTTTGTAATATGTACTATATGTATCACATACACGAGTATATTACCTTGCAATACAACGTATTTTATCTTTACTCTAATGAATTATTATTTATTTTATTAGCTTACATTATTATATTATAACTTCAACAATATATTATTGCCTTGATCAATCGATCGTATGATATCAATGTATTCAATATATATAGTTGATTGACCATAAAATTCACAGTATGTACTAGATACATCACATACACATGTAGATTACCTCGTAATACAACGTTTTGTATATATACAATGATAAATTTTCGTTTAATTTAGCTTATATTATTATATTATAACTTCAACAGTATATTATTTTTTGATCAATCGATCGTATGATATCAATGTATTCAATATATAATTGAATACATTTAATTTTTTTAAATATAAAATTATTTATTTAATAGTAAATTAAAAATATCAAATATCGACGGACAGTGTCGTTTTCAAGAAATTAATTTTTATTTAGTTTTAACAAAAGCGATGTTGTCCGTCGCTTTTTGCATAAATAAAGAAAAATTAAAAAGAATTATAGATTGCGACGGACAGCTTCGCTTTTCTAGAATTAATATTTTACAAAACAAAAAATTATAGTGACGTTTTCCGTCGCTTTTAATAAAAATAAAAAAATAAAAATTAAATTTAAAAAGTGACGGAAAACGTCGCTTTTCAAAAAAAATAATTTTTATTTAGTTTTAAAAAAAGCGACGTTGTCCGTCGCTTTTTATAAAAATAAAGAAAAATTAAAAAGAATTACAAATTGTGACGGACAACGTCGCTTTTATAGAATTAATATTTTAAAAAATAAAAATTATAGCGACGTTGTTCGTCGCTTTTAATAAAAATAAACAAAAATAAAAATTAAATTTAAAAAGCGACGGACAACGTCACTTTTCAAACAATAAATTTTTATTTAATTTTAACAAAAGCGAAGATTTCCATCATTTTTTGTAAAAAATTAAAAATAATTACAAATTGTGACTAACAGCGTCGCTTTTCTAGAATTAATATTTTAAAAAATAAAAATTATAGTGACGGTTTCCGTCACTTTTAATAAAAATAATCAAAAATAAAAATTAAATTTAAAAATGATGGACTACGTCGCTTTTTAAAAAATAAGGATAATAATTTTTAATAAATTATGACACTGTCCGTCGCTTTTATTAAAAAAAATTATAAATTATTTTTAATTACTTGGCACAAAAATCAGCGAAAGAATGCGACGGATATTAAGACGTTGGCCGTCGCTTTTAATAAAAAATAAATAAAAATGAAAATTAAACAAAAAAAACGACGGCCAGCATCGCTTTTCTCGTCGCTTTTTAAAGAGACAAAGTCCGTCGCTTTTTTTTGCGTCGCTTTTTGACCATTTTTTAGTAGTGAATATTGAGAGCTTGTGTCCCTGATTTTAAAGGTAGCTGGGATGATTACTTACTTTTGATTAAGTTTACTTATAATGACAGCTATCATTCCAGTATTCAGATGGCTCTATTTGAGGCTCTTTATAAAATGAGGTATAGATTTCCTATTGGTTGGTTTGAGGTAGGGGAGACCATTTTTATAGGGCCCAATTTAGTATTTAATTGCTTAGAGAAGGTTCAGTTGATTAGGAAAAGGCTTAAGACAACCCAAAGTCGACAGAAATCCTATGCTGATGTGAGGAGGAGAGATCTTGAGTTTGAGATTGGTGACCTAGTTTACTTGAAAGCTCTCCCATGAAGAAGTGAAGAGGTTTGGTAAGAAGGGGAAGCTTAGCCCCCAATATGATGGCCCTTATAGAATTCTGATCCGTTTTGGAAAGGTAGCCTATGAACTTAAGTTGCCTGCAGACTTAGCATCAGTGCCCTCAGTATTTCACGCCTCTTTGATAAAGACGTATATTAGTGACCTAGCGGTTGTATTCCTCTTAGAAAGTGTAGATATCCAGAACAGTGTCTCTTACGAAGAAGTTCCAGTCAAAATTCTTGACCTTCATATTCTCAGACTAAGGAATAAAGAAGTTCCTTTGGTTAAGGTTCTTTGGTGAAACCAGTCTATTGAGGAAGCCACTTGGGAAGAAGAAGCAGATATACAAACCAAGTACCCTTATCTCTTCTCCTCAAACTAAGACTTTGCCTAAGATAACAATTTTCCTTAGATACTTTCTACTTCATACTCAGGTCCAGTTGCATTACATTCTAATGTCACTCTTGCATTCACGAAATTGGTTCGGCCTTGTGTTATATTTTAACATTCAATCATATTTTAGTTGTGCGTATCAGTATATTATCTCAGTTTCTAAGTATGCTCAGCTTAACCAGTCTCATTTGAGGATATATGTTCCCAAGGGGGAGATATTTTAATACCCCATATGTTTGTTAGTCCAATTCAGCTCATAATGTGCACATGAGAGGCCTAAGACTATAATATTTAGCTAAGTGCTAGATACTTAGTCTTATTTTGGCCTCTCAACTTCGATGAATTTTAATTCGACCTTACCAGCCTTAATATGATAATCTCCAAGTTGATTTATGATCAGGGTTACTTATAGCTTATCTCGGGTGAGTTTTGGATGTCCAAAATAGCAGGGGGTCGCGATAGGACCACATCGTGAGGGTCGGTTGACCCAGGATCAAGGTCGTGCCATGATGACTACTTGGCCCAAGAAGGGGTCATGCCGCGACGGCCGCTTGACCCAACCAGGGGTCGTGGCGTGAGGGGAGGCCCTGTTCAGCATTTTAAATTCATGTCACTAAGGGCACTTGGGTATTTTTCCTAACCCAAGTGGCTATAACACAAAATTAAGGATCAAAAGAGGGTAAATCACTCTTCTTTTCGCATATTCTCTCAAGAACAAAGCCTTAGTTTCTTCAAGTCCAAGTTCAAGCTTCAAGAAATCGACAACCACCCACACGAATTCAAATACTAAGGTATGTTAAGTGTTCATCCAAGGGTCCCTTCCAACCCTTGGAGTCCAAGAACCTTTTTCAAAGATTAAGTTAGGAGTTCACATGATTTAGATGGTATTATGTACATGTATGTGTTGTTGTTTTGGTGTCAAGTTAAGAATATATGAATTTCATGTGGATAAACTAATGCATATGTTGATTGATGTGAGTAGCATGTTGAAACCCTAAGTTGTGAGTTTAATGTTGAAGTCATGATATGTTAGCATATTGTTCATTCCCATGTACAAGGTTATGCCTTTCAAGTTTTTGATAAAATGTCTAGATGAGTGAAAGTTGAATTGTGACTATTTTCTATGCCTTTAAATCTATGGTATGGTCTTATTGGCAATGATATCGAGTCCTGGGGGTTATAATACCTAAAACTTAGCCGTTTACTTAGTTTTTAGTAGTTATAGAAAGGTCCCAGTTGTATCATGAGCAGTGATAATCAGTCAGTTAACATGGTCAGTGCGAGTTTAGTCAAGCTTAGCCTAGTCTAGTGATCAGTGTCGTCTCAGTTGGGAGTAGAATTCAGCATCGAACGAACCCAGGGATGGGGGCATTCCTACCAGTTTAGGGTGTGACCCTTAGTAGCAGTCCTTGAGTTACAGAACTACATAGCCAGCGTAGGTTGATATGTTTTCTTTCTAGTTTAGGGTTGACATATATATATATATCATGCGTCTTCCTGCCAAATTAGGGTTGACCAAACTATTGTTAGTAATCTGTGGCACGGTACTAACACCCTTCCAACTGGGGCTACAGGTTGAACTGCGATCAGTTTATATTGAGGCATGTCGGTTAGATGAAAACTCTCATAATTTCAGTTTTAGTACTCAGTTCAGAATTCAGTTCAGTCTTGTGTGACTATAGCATATAGTTTACCAGCTATATAGCTATCAGATTTCAGTATCTCAGTTTATATGCTACTTCAGTACTTGTTTTATGCGTGGTCATGCATTCTCAGTTATTACAATCTTCATGCATTATTACTTAGTACCTCATACTATACATTCAGTTAGTTATTACTCATGAACATGAACCCGTACATATCAGTCTAACCTCATTTAGCATACCAGTACATTCAAAAGTATTGACCGTATACTCTTTTCTTACGCTATAATGTCTTGTATCATAGGTTCAGATGCTCGAATTCCTGATCGTACTTAGACTTTCCAGTGCATCAGCAGCAGCATCCGTGGTGAGTCCTCTTCTTTCGAGGACTAGTCATCTTAGTCCAGATATTTAGTCAGTCAGAGTTAGTTGGGGGCTTGTCCCATCAACTGCACAGTTAGATAGTTTAGAGGCTTTCAGACTAGTATAGACAGTTGATCAGTTTTCAATTATGATTATCAGTTGTTTTATTAGTATGTTTCCAGACGTTTAACCACGATTCAGTTTTAAATTTCAGTTATTAAAACTTTATGGCATTTCAGTTGAAATTCCGCATACGTTGTTTATCAGTTTTATTCAGTGCTTACAGCAGGTACCAGCTCATAGGTTAGCTTGTGGTCTCATTGGACCATAAGCACCGTGTGACATCCAGGGTGTATTCCCAGGTTGTTACAGTCATAAAATGTGCACCGTACTATCAGTGATACAAATTGGGACATCCGAGAAGAAAAACTAGGTTGGTGGTGCTTTTTTCTACTCCTTTAGCCCCTTTAGAGGCTGAGATGATTCTTTTAACTTAATTTTATTTTCCCTAGTCAGTTTGATTTCCATCACCTTTTTTCTATTGATTAAATCAATGTCTTGTCATTTTAGGTTTTAGAATAGTAGATTTTAAGTCCTTAGTTGATGAACTGTGTAGGTTATACATAATGTTACTTTTTTGTATGATTGATACTTGAGAGGCTTTATAGACAAGATGAGAAAATTCTTTTTATGAAGTTCTCCACTCACAGATGTTTACTATATGTTCCACAGCGTGATGCAAAAAAGAGAAAAGAATAAAACATATAATTTGATACTAAATGTTTGGATCCTACCACTATATATTGATGAATCTGTGTAGTATTCCAAGGCTAGTTACCGGGCTTGAGGTTGCGAAATTCCTACAAGTTCAGAAAAAAGAAAAGAGTTGTCCTCTACATGAAGTAGTGACCAACTATACAATAATACTTCCCAAGACATACACCACCAAAAGAATTACCCCCATAATACAAATATCAAAAGAATTACTCTCTTTTCATTCTAAGGGTCATTACAATAGGAGGTTAGGGATATGATTCTGGAACTGTATACTATGCATTCTGCTAAGTATTACTTTTAGTGTAGGTGAAAAAGACTTGGGAGTTCCATGTGAGCAGATATTTTTTCTTATTGCTGCGATTTTCGTAGGTTAGGATTGAGTGTTGCTTCCTTGATCCATAAAAATATACCATTGGCTAGAGTGTTGTAATACATCAAAGGTTGCATCTTCTTCCTCCTTTACAATCACCAACCATTGATCGTATTTTGTAAGAGTGATTCCTTCTGCCCATTATGCATGTGTTTATTTTTTATCTTATTTCTCTCAAGATGGGCTTTACGGACAGCCTGCAGAATTTGTGTCTCATGCTCTTTGAGCATTAAGTGTTCAATTTCAATTAATGATCCTGACAAAAAAGATGGTTCTCCCAATTAACGAGCCCTATAAGTGTTCAAATTTGTTGAAATTTGTCAATGTTTAATTTTGTACATTCCATCTTTTCTAACTTTCTTTGTAACTGACCTTAAGAAGGAGATATTTTCCCATTTTTTGTGGCTTATTTTTTTTACTGTAGAGTTATTTAACACAATCTATTAATAAGCGCTGTAAGTATTTAATTTTTTTGTAATTTCTTTAATTTAGCACATCTGTTAACGACCTGACAAAGTATTCAATTTCAATTTATTGTAATTTCTTTAATTTAGCCAACCTATTAACGTCCTGACAAAATATTAAATTTTAATCATTTAGCTGTGTAGCAAAGCCTCATTGTTTGTCGATTATTCCTCCTCTATTTATTTTAAATGTTTGGTTCATACTTTCTGGTTTGACTCCGTATGGATAAAGTTATTGTGGTTGTGTGAGGTGAAGTTAGCAAATTTGATTGATGGTGAATGCACAAAGTGCTCCGATTGTTTTAACTGTCTGGTTCTTACTTTCAGGTTCGACTCTGTATGGATAAATTTGTTGTCGTTGTGTGAGCTGAAGTTAGCAATTTTGATCGATGGTTAATGCACAAAAAGCAAGAAAATATAAGCAGCCATAAGGAGCAAGCAAATAAAAGTAAGCAACTGAATTGGAGAACCTAGAGAAATGACCTGTTGCACTTACAAAGAGAAAGTTTTGGCTTGTGGATTTTGCTGGTAGTGAGAGGCTTGTGAAGGATAATGTCCAAGGTGATAGGCTGAAGGAAGCTCAAAATATCAATAGGTCACTTTCAGCTCTAGGAGATATGATATCAGCTTTAGAAAATAGAAGCAGCCATATTCCATACAGGTAACAACCAACCATTTCTGATTGTAGGTTTCCATTGGGTTATAGAATATTATACCAGAAACTCCAAGCTGACACATCTACTCCAACATTTATTAGGTAATCAAATAGTTCGAAGTCTAGTTTCTAAATACACACATTGTTCCAATTCTTAAGATCCTGATTTTCAAAGTTCAACGTTTTACTAACTTCGAACTTCCCTGCAGGTGGGTTTCCATACAGGTAACATGCAACTATTTTTGACTGTAAGTTTTCGTTGGGCCATTGAATATTACACGAGAAACTCCAAGCTGACACATCTACTCCAAGATTCGTTAGGCAATCAAATAGTTTGAAGTCTGGTTTCCAAATACGCACATTGTTCCAAGTCTTGAGATCTTGATTTCCAAAGTTCAACGGTTTACTAAGTTCGGACTTCCCTGCAGGTGGGGAATCAAAAGCATTTATGTTTTCATGACCTTCTGGTTTATGGTTGGACCCTAAATGCTTGAACCAACCCTTTGAGTTAAATGAAGGATAATCATTTCAAAAATTTGAGAGAGATTCCTACTTTAGTAGATGTAGTCTATTTGCAAGAGTTTTCTTCATAGCACTGAATAACATATCTCAGAAGTGACTGCTGAATTTTCGTGGACCCTCATACTATATGTTCGGAGCTATTATCACATGTTCTTGGCATGTTCAAAATTTAAAAAGCTCAAAAAATTTGTAATTGCCTATGAATGTGCTTGGAGAGCTAAAGTTGCTCGTAAGGAACTGAAGAACCTTAAGATGGTAGTTCTCATTCCACATCTTTTCATCATCTCTGTTGGGAAAAAAATTCACTCTCTGAAACTATCCTATTTTGGTAATATATATTGCCACAAAGTTTTCAGATATATAAATATTTGGGTTTTAACTGTCTTTGATGAGCAAATGCCACTAATTTAGGGTGGATATTGTTGTCTTTTCATTCAAATATATACAAATATGCACACTCTAATAAACAAACTTGATGCTTGCTCAAAAAATTAAGTGCTTTCTTGATTTAATGCCTCGTTTTTTCTCTTAAGTATCCTTGCATAAGAGCCACTAGTATAATCTGCTTGTGTATTTATTGCAGGTGAACTTATCAAATATTTCTGGTTTAATTGATCTCACTTACATAGAGGACAAATATTCAAGCTTCTCACCCCAATATCTATTAAATGTATTGTCTTCCCTTAGGAGCCAAAAAAGTCGTTCAAACAGACATTCTGACACAAAGGTATAACGTTTGTTGCTTATATTGGCTCCAAACAGCTTCTCTTGAGACTTTGGTTCAAGAAAGTTTCTTATTCTCATTTTATTATTACATTCAGCTATCGAGGGTCAATTTTAGTTATATAGAGAAAAGATTTCAATTTGTCTCTTGTAAATTTATACGGCCTTTCAAGACTTATACTATTTGCACAAATATTGCAGATTTAGGTTCCATCGAACCCTCGAGGTGCTGAGAGGCTACCACCGTGTCTTGCTGCATCTGAGTCTGATCTTTATCCTCGAAGGTTATGTGGCCTAACCCGTGAGGTTTGTATATTTCAGCCTTGATGCCTATCTAAAGTAGTCAGTTGATTCATTTTTTGTCAAATTTGGCAACTGCTTTATGCAAACCAATGTTATAGTATGAAGTTCAGAAAGAAAAAGAAAAAAATGATCATGTGCTAACACATTACTCAAATGCCTCTTTCCATAAATAATGACATACTCGGTTCATAGTACTAATGTATCTTGGATTTGATTTCAGGGGGAGGTTTAGAATGCAAAGAAAATGATCCATGTATTAACACATTACCAAAAGGCTTCTTTCATAAATAGTAATGGACTTAGTTCACAGACTAACATAACTTGAAGTTAATTTCAGGGATATTGGTTAAGTCAGTAATAGTTTATAAGTCAGAGAAATTGGAGTGAGGTCATATAAAACTTATAATTGCTTTTGATGCACCCTTTTAACATTATTGCACTACTAATAATCTTTAAAGTAGTTTGTTTCAAAAATTTTGGATGGATGGGAAACCAAGAATGCCTGATTGGAAATATCATACTGGCTGAAGTGGGCTATTAACATATTTGCATCTCCTGGTTCTGTTGGGTTTTGAAGAAAACGTTATGCCTTAGCTATCAATATAGGTTTAGACATTGAACTTTATAATCATTGTATAGCCATCTGAAACATGATTTTAGTATACAATTAGACGTTGAGATCCCTCAATGATGCTTCCCCCTCACGTTGATTCCTTTCTTTTTCTAGATAGAGAAAGATAGTGACTACACATTATATCACTCTGTCTGATCTGTTTCAGCAATTAATCTGCAGGACTTGATTATCAAACCTAGGTATCTTATTTTCTTTGCAGTTGGCTATGAGCAAAAAAATAACATTGATGTGGCATTGAAAAAGGTAAGGCTCAACCATTATCTAGCTCTATCCCCTTCGAGACACTCCTTTCGGCCTTGGACTTGTCTTTCAGGTGATCATTTAATTCTGAATAAGAGAGATAAGGCCCTACCTTAAGTTTTATTTGCTACATATTTTAACATCTAGCTTTTTCCTGTTGCAATCATGTTTTAGGTTGCAAAATACTTTAGAAAAGTCTTGTTGAAAATTCAAAACTGTACTCATAATTCTCAAAAGGGACAAAGTAGCAAGTTGTGGAAGGCAAAAAGTTTCCAGAAAACATTGATCTTTGACAAAAGAAAATGTGAAGATTTTCCATTATCTAATATTATCCTTTTGAGTTATTTGTTTGACTATTTTCTACTCAATTTTTAATTCAGTACGATGAATAAAAGAAACAGATATTCAAATTTTAAAACTAAACTACGCAGTAACTATTTTGATTGATAAAAAATTATTTGCATGATTATAGATACATGTCGCTAACTAAAGCTTGTTTAGTGATTCTTAATCTTCACGAAAAAGATGTTATATCATCTTTCTCCCTTGTGGAATTTATGTTTCTTGACTTGTGTAAATTTACACTTCGCTCGTGATTATTGATAGCTCCAACAGTCATGACTGAATTTATGACATTGTTTTCGTTCGATTATATCATGTATGTTACCCTAAATAAGACACTTCCTGTAACAGTCCCAGCATGTTTCTCAGTAGGACAATAGTTTCCTGTAATTTTGTCATAGACCAAACACATCTTCATCTCTTCTGGCTGTGCATGCTTACAGTTGCACTATTAACAGTTTTCGGTGAATTTTACCTTTATGTTGTTTCACTATGATGGTCGAACAAGTGAATGGGATGACCATGAGTGGTCCAAGGGGGCTATCCATGTTAGTACACGAAAGTAAACTAAATGGTAACTTCTTTTGTGACATTCATTGGGATGACAATTTGGGGCTTGAGAATTTTGATGTCGAGGAGTAAGAAGGATTCTTTTACACATTCTTGTTATTCAGAAATGTTTGATTCTACAAACTTTAATGCTCTATTATATTACAACTTCAGATATATAAAGTTGGTGAGGCAACATGAGATGGATATTTCACAGCCTAATGTAGCTTCAAACTGTGAGCTATCATGGTGGATGACAAAAAGACGAAATGTAACGTGTACCTTCTATGAGAACTGAATAAAACAATGAAGAACATGTGTGCAATTTAACTGGAAATACCCATAAGGTTTTAAAATATTAAAACAATCTCTGAGATAATGAACCTGAAAATAACTGTCTGAAAACAATACTGAAAAAGACTGTCAATAACAACTAATAAACTGACTAACTGTTTGAAAATGTCCAAAAGCCTCTAACTAACTGACTGTAGAGTTGATGGGACAAGTCTCCAACTAACTCCGACTGACTACTGAATTGAAATGCTGAAATAAGCATAATCGGTCCTCGAAATATGAGGACTCACCACCCCTGCTGCTACTGGTGCGCTGGGATATCTAGGTGCGGTTGGAAACCTGAGCGTCTGAACCTATGATATGAGACATCATAGTGTAAGAAACGAGTATGCGGTCAGTACTTTGAATGTACTGGTATGCTAAATGAGCTTAGGCTAATATGCATAGGCTCATGTGCATGAATAATAACTGACTGAATGTATATCATGGGATAACTGATGTATGGTATGCATGACAGCTGTAAAATCTGAGAGTGCGTGACCAAGCATATGACATGATATTGGGATAGTTTGTAAACTGAAATACTGAAATACTGATCCTGAACAACTAATAACTGTATGCCATGGTCAAGCAAGCCTGAAAATTGAACTCTGAACTGAATACTGAACTGAGACTGTGGGAGTTATCATCTAACCGACATACCCCAATCTGAGCTAATCAAGGTCCAACCTGTAAGCCCAGTTGGAAGGGTGTCAGTACCGTGCCATGGGTACTAACACTAGCTGTGTGGATCCACTGAGATGAAGTCCTGATGGACTAAAGAGTCACCGTCCACCAGCAGGTGCCCTGGTGAGATATGTTTCTTCCCTTAACTGGCAGGTTAACATCTCAAACCTATGTTGGCTATGCAGTTTTAGAATACAAGGACTGCTACTAAGAGTCACACGCTCAACTGGCAGTTGAGCCCCTATCCCTGGGTTCACTCGGTGCTAAATCTTACTCTCAACTAAACTGACTCCGAATACTGAACTGATCTAAACTTGACTGATAGTATAATTTACTAAACTAATAATAATCATATATTCCTGAAAAACCATTCTGAAAGTACTAAGACTAAGTAAACAGCTAAATTTCAGGTATTCATAACTCTAGGACTCGATGACATTAACAACAAGACCGTACTAAAACCGTAAGGACTTGATAAGTAGGCATTAATCAAAACTCATTCCTTTGGGCATTTCATCAAACACTTGCAATTCATGGTTTACACATGGGGATAGTTTTAACGTGTGAAGATAACATGATTTCAATACTAAAATCACCAATTAAAGCTTAAATCAGCGGAAAAGCACCATTTGAAATATGTAGGGTTAGATAACAACAACAATTTCATGTAAACATGATATAAAATCGAGATTCATGGAAATTCATGATAACATGTAAAAAAACCATAGCTTTAAAAATTGAAATTGGGTTCTTGGACTCTATGGGTGAAAGATGACCCGTGGAAGAACATTTAACATACCTTAATTGATGAATTCTTGAAGTTTCTTGGTAGTTTTCTTGAAACTTGAGCTTGATTCTTGAAGGGCTAGGGTTTGTTCTAGAGAGAGAATGGTTTTTAATTGAGAGAATTTGAGTAAAAGATGACCAAATATTCTTTTGAGGGCTTTAATATCATGTTTTTTCACGGATTGGGGCCATGGGAAAAGACCAAATTGGCCCTGGGAATTTAAAATTCATAACTGTAACCCGATTTTGACCTTCACTGCAACGCGCCAAGGTTATCATCGCAATTTCCACCGTGACGCTGTGCAATCACGGTGGCTTGCTAGAATCCGACAATTGCCATTTTGAACTTCACCTCGATGTAGTGAGGTGACCAACACTATACCCACTGTGACGCGCCACAATTACGGTGGGCTACTATTTTGGAAATCTAAACGTAGTCTAAACCTCATCTGAAAAATCCAAAACTTACCCGACACATGCTACTTACACCCCTAAACATGAATCAACTCAAAAACTTATGTCTCGGGGCGGGGAAGGTCACTTTAAAAATTGCCAAAAGTAAACTAAGTCCCCAAAACTTAGCTAAATTTTCAAGTGTTGAGCCTCTTATACATGTACTATGGGCTTAACTAAGCTAAGACTAATACCAGGTATTATAATATCTCCCCCTTGGGAAGATTCGTCCTCGAATGAGGCAGATTAAGCTGAGAATACTTAGGAGGCTAAATTTCACATACTGAACATGCATAACTGAAAACATGATTACACGAATGAGTCTAAAACATAGTAACTGGTTGAACTGATTCATGAATGCATACAATGACATAAAGATGACCACATGGTTGGGACTGAGAATGGAAAAGAGATAATGTAAGAAAAACTGTTACCTTAAGATAAGTCTGAGTTTATGAAGTAAGGTGAGGGTACTTGGTACATATGTCTTCTTCTGCTTCTCAAGTAGCTTTCTCTACGGACTAATTCCACCAAAGAACTTTGACCAAAGGAACTTCTTTGTTCCTCAGTCTAAGAATATGGAGATCTAAGATTTCAACTGGGAGTTCTTCATAAGAAAGGCCGTTCTTAACATCCAAGTTTTCTAAAGGGACAATGACAGCCAAGTCACCAATATACTTCTTTAATAAAGAAACATGAAACATTGGATAGACTGAGGCCAAATCTGTGGGCAACTCAAGCTCATACGCTACCTTCCCATGACCGCTCAAAATCCTGTAAGGGCCTATATATATGGGACTGAGCTTCCCCTTCTTGCCAAACCTTCTCACTCCTATCATGGGAGATATCTTCAAATATACCAAATCTCCAACCTCAAACTCAAGATCTATTTTCCTTATATCTGCATAGGATTTCTGATGGCTTTGGGCTATCTTAAGCCTCTCCCTAATCAACTGAACTATCTTCAAAGCATCAAACACCGAATCTAGCCTTATCAATATGGTCTCACCTACCTCAAATCAACCAATAGGAGATCTACATCTCCTCCTATAGATAGCCTCAAATAGAGCCATCTGAATACTGGAATGGTAATTGTTATTGTAAGAAAACACAATCAATAGCAAATGATCGTCCCAACTACCCTTAAAGTCGATAAAACAATCTCTCAATATGTTCTCTAAAGTCTGAATGGTCCTCTTGCCTGACCATCTATCTGAGGGTGAAAGGCTATACTGAGACAAACTTGGGCACCAAGACCCTTCTGAAAAGCCTTTCAAAAGTAAGAGGAAAATTGAGTACCTCTATCTGAAATAATGGACAACGGGACTCCATAAAATCTAAAAAAACTCTCTAATATAGAGTTGGGCATAGTCCTCGGCTGAATAAGAAGTATGGACTGGAAATAAAGGAGATGATTTGTTCATTCTGCCTATAATAAACCAAATCAAATCATGTTGGCGATGTGAATGAGACAACCCTATCATAAAAACCATATTCACCTCTTCGCACTTCCACTTGGGCATGCTGAAATCCTACATAGAGCCACTAGGACTTTGGTGCTCAACCTTAACTTGCTGATAGTTAACGAACTTGGCTACAAACTCTGCAATATCCCTTTCTATACCACTCCACCAATAGATTTCCTGCAAATTGCGGTACATCTTATTAGCTCCTGGGTGAATGGAGTAACCCTCACCATACGCTTCTGTAAGGATTTGCTGTCTCAAACCATCTATACACAACACACACAGTCTACCTTGGCAACATAACACACCATCTTCTCCTTGGGAGAAAACCTCCACTTTTTGATCTCTGACTGACTCCTTCAACTTAAGTAGACCGGGGTCCCTATCTTGCTTTTCTTTCACTTTGGCAACCAAAGAAGATTCTGAACTATTTTGTACCCATACAATACCCTTAGCTGAGTAAACTAAATGAACTCCTAATCTAGCCAACTGATGAACCTCCTGAACCAACTTCTTCTTATTATTCTCAACATGAGCCATACTACCCATAGACAATCTACTAAGGGCATCTTCCACTATATTGGCCTTGCTCGGACTATATAAAACACTCATATCATAATCTTTCAACAATTTTAACCATCTTCTTTGATGAAGATTTTAACTCTCTCTGTGAAAATACAAATTGTAAACTCTTGGGATCCGTGAACACATCGACATGCACTTAATACAGATAATGCCTCAAAATTTTCAAGGTAAAAACAATAGCTTCTAATTTAAGATCATGGGTAGGGTAATTATTTTCATGAGGCTTAAGCTTTCTAGAGGCGTAGGCTATGACCTTGCCTCTCTGCATCAATACATAAGCCAAACCAACTCTGGAAGCATCACAATAAACCACAAACCCATCTGAACCATCGAGCAACATCAAAATTGGGGCTGAGGTAAGTTGAGTCTTCAACTCTTGAAAACTCTTCTCGCAAGAATATGACCACTGAAACTTGACTTTCTTTGAGTCAATCTGGACATGGGGGACGCAATAGATGAAAACCCCTTAACAAACCATCTGTAATAGTCAACCAAACCCAAGAAACTCCTGATATTTGACAGAGTAATGGGTCTGGGCTAGTTCCTCATTGCTTTGGTCTTTTGAGGGTCAACTCTAATGCTATCACCGAAAACTATATGGTCAAGAAAAGCTACGGATCTCAATCGAAATTCATATTTACTAAATTTAGCAAACAACTGAGGGGCTCTAAGAGTCTGTAATACTATTCTGAGATGGTCTGCATGATCATTTTCATTACAAGAATAGACAAGAATATCATCAATGAAGACAATGATAAACACGTCCAAGTACTATTTAAACACTTTGTTCATCAAGTCTATGATAGTTGCTGGAGCATTTGTATGACTGAAAGACATGACTAGAAATTTGAAGTGACCATATCGAGTTCTGAAAGCTATTTTCAGAATGTAACATTCTCTGACTCTAAGCTGATGATAGCCAGATTTGAGGTCTATCTTGGAGAAGTAACTGGAACCTTGAAGTTGGTCGAACAAGTCATCGATTCTGAGGAGTGGGTACTTGTTCTTGCTGGTGACCTTGTTCAACTAATGATAATCAATGCACATTCTGAAAGAATTATCTTTGTTTCATATGAAAAGGACTAGAGCACCCCATAGAGAAATATTTCAACTATTCTTTTAACTCTCTATGCTCTGCTAGAGCCATTTTATAGGGTAGAATAGAGATAGACTGGGTATCTGGAAGAAGATCTATTTCGAAGTCAATTTCTTTTTTGGGAGAAACTCCGAAAGGATCTTCGAAAAACACATATGGGAATTCCCTCACTACTGAAACTGACTCAAGACAAAGAGTCTCAAAATCAGAGTCTTTAACTCAAACCAGATGGTAGACACACCCCTTGGATATAATTTTTCTCACTTTAAGGTACGAAATAAGTTGACCCCTAAGTGCTGAAGTACTATCCCTCCATTCTAGCATTGGTTCATTCAAAAATTGAAAATGAACAACTCTGTTTCTACAATCAACTAAAGCATAGCATGAGTGAAGCTAATCCATGCCGAGAATGACATCAAAATCAGTCATTTCTAACTCCACAAGATTAATTGAGGTAACTTTCTAGGATATTGTGATCGGACAGTTCCTGTATACCTTCTTGGATACAATAGAGACACCAACTGGGGTAGACACTGAGAAGGGTTATGCTAAAGTCTTAGGACTGATATCAAAATTAACAGCTATGTAGGGAGTTACAAAAGAAAGAGAAGCTTTGATATCTAATAAAGCATAAATATGTAAATGAAAGACTTGTAACATACCAATAACCACATCGAGAGAAATTTCCTAATCCTATTGCGACTAAAATACATATAATTTGTTTGGGCACTGACCACTGGTGGCACTGGATTTGGCACCTGCTGAGTCGGGCGACCGGATGAAACTAGAGGACGACTGGACTGACCTTGCTGACCACTCTATGGGCAATCCCTGATCCTGTGGCCTAGCTTGCCACACCCAAATATATCACTTCCAACTCTACACACATCCTGATGGTTTTTATTGTATTTTTGACAAAGAGGGTTTGTATGACCACTGTTCACACTTTCCTAGGGCTTAGGGCCTAGCGCTCTATCTCAATTATCATTTTTGAACTCGATGCTGGAGTGGTAGATATAGATGGATTCGGGGCTAGATATTTTTGAAGGAATTAAGGATGTTTAACACCCTCCGACCTTGGCTGAGCAAAACTAAAGCTACCTGTTCTGGCCTTTTTATTCTCTCCCCTTTTCTTTACACGCCTGCTCCTCAATCCGTTAAGAATAGACCATCAACCTAGACAAGTTCATCTCTTTAATCAACATCGTGGTCCTACACTCCTTGACCACGCTATTAGCCACACTCGATATGAACTTACTCATCTTAGACCTGTCATCAGACACAACATTAGGAGCATACCTGGCTGGCGGAGTAAACTTAAAAGAATACTCCTTCACTCATGCTTACCTGTCTCAAATTAATAAAATCCTGCACCTTAGCTTCCCTTAATCCCAAGGGAAAGAACCTATTTAAAAGGCCCGTGGTAAACTCCTCCTATTCAACAGGCCCTGCATCTTCCCCTCTATCTCCCTTCCACTGTTTATACCAGGTGTGAGCAACATACTGCAATTGGTAAGCACCCAACTCTACACTCTTACTAGAATTCACACCCATAATATTAGTTACCTTCTAAACTATGTTAAGGAACTCTTACGGATCCTCATCAGACTTAGATCCCAAAAATAGAGGATAGTTCATTTGGGTAAAGTCCCGAATCCTAGCAGTGGATATATTATCTACCAAAATGGCTGGGTTAGTAGCTGGCTGATTATTCTGGGCTGCTACTGAGTGAGCTAAGGTAGTGAATACTGCTCTAAATTTGGCATGAGACGTGTCATTCAAGGGATCTTCCTGAATAAGTAGAGGTGCGGGCTGATTCTAGTTTCTCCTTCCGTTAGTCTTTCTGGGAGGCATGTTCTGTAAACAAAAAGAATATATAATTAGAAAGAGATTTTAAATTGAGATCATGCTCAATCACACGACATGAATGCTGAAAGATGGGAAAATTTTCCTAAAACATCTTGTAGCCCCTTGTCCATAAGTGTGGCGCGCTTTACACCTATGCACAAGACTTTATGCAACGTGGCTTTCAGACTCCCTAGGACAATTTAAAACCTTAGGCTCTAATGCCAAGTTTGTGATGCCCTGAGAGTTCAGCCTAGATGCCACACGGTGCTTATAGCCCCAAAGGACCACAAGCTAACCCATGTTGGTACCTGCTATGAGCACAGAATAAAATAATAAAGAGCATGTGTCAAATTTAATTAGAAATGCCAAAAGGTTTTAAAATATTAAAATAATCTCTGAGATAATGAACCTAAAAACAACTATCTAAAAATAATACTGAAAAAGACTGTCAATAATAACTGATAAACTGACTAACTCTCTGAAAGTATCTGCAAGCCTCTAACTGACTGACTGTGGAGTTGATGGGACAAGTCCCCAACTAACTCTAACTGACTACTGAACTAAAATGTTAAAATAAACATAATTGGTCCTCGAAATATGAGGACTCCCTACCACTGCTGCTACTGCTGTGCTGGGATATCTAGGTGCGGTTGGGAACCTGAGCGTCCGAACCTATGAAATGAGACATCATAGTGTAAGAAACGAGTATGCGGTTAGTACTTTGAATGTACTGGTATGCTAAATGAGGTTAGGCTGATATGCATGGGCTTATGTGCATAAATAATAACTGACTGAATGTATAGCATGAGATAACTAATGTATAGTATGCATGAAAGCTGTAAAATCTTAGAGTGCATGACTAAACATATGACATGATACTGGGATAGTCAGTAAACTGAAATACTGATATTGAACAACTAATAACTAAATGCCATGGTCAAGCAAGCCTAAAAATTGAACTCTGAACTAAATATTGGATTGAGACTGTGGGAGCTATAATCTAACCGACATTGCACAAGTGAATGCAAATATGAGTTATTATTTGTTAATGCAGAATGACTTTGTTCATGGATGGGGTCTCGATTTAGCTCTCAGGAAATATGTGGAAGTAAGTAATCCTCCTTATGTACTGTGGTAAAATTCTCATGTATGCCTATTCAACTAGCCTTATCTCAATAATGCTTTTGGATGAGCAACCATCCCATGAAAAAATAGGAGTTGTAGATTCTCAGTGGATTGTGCATCAAACTATCCCTTTTTTATTGGTCCTAGAGAATGGTAAGCCTAAGGATTTGGACAAGTAGAGTTCAATTTCATGACCTTCTGGATTATGGTTGGACCCTAAATTCTTAAACCAACCCTTTGGGTTAAATGAAGGATAATCAGTTCAAAATTTGAGAGAGATTCCTAGTTTAGTAGATGTAGTCTATTTGTAAGAGTTTTTTCATAGCACTGAATAACATATCTCAGAAGCTACTGCTGAATTTTCATGGACCCTTATACTATATGTTCAGAGCCATTATTGCATATTCTTGGCATGTTCAAAATTTAAAAAGCTCAAAAAAGTTATAATTACCTATGAATATGCTTGGAGAGCTAAAGTTTCTCATAAGGAAATAAAGAAGCTTAAGATGGAAATTCTCATTTCCCATCTTTTGATCATCTCTGTTGGACAAAATTTCACCCTCTGAAACTGTCCTATTTTGGTAATATATGTTTCCTAAATTTGATTTCATATTATCATATCACCAGTTCAGAATAATCTATTTAATAGAAGCATCCCAAGAAACTATAGTTCTTACCTGGAGATAGATTTTGTATATAGATGTGCACTGATTTTCACTAGAGCTGGAGAGGTCAAAGGAGAAATATGTAACAACCATTTCTTTGATGCCTTTATAATTGCAGCAAATAATTTTTTGCATCATCCTTTCATGTTCCTAACCAACCACCCAACACGATCATCAAAATCAAATGCCAAGATGATAAATGATAAAGAGTAAAAACCCTTTAAGAGCACATATGTTTTTCCAGATAAGGATAATTCTGGATGAGTACTGAAACTTAAATTTAGATTAATGGAATATTCTCTTAAGACTTATGAATGGTCTGGAACAAGTTGGAACCTTATATTGCAAATGATGTTCAAGTTTAGTTTTACATTATGAGTCGTTATGTTCTAAAAACCATGTCATCTGACCAGAAGGTACTCTTAAGTGCTCCAAAATTGACTTGTCGTAGGAATGAATTCATCACTTGGATTAATATTTCTAATTTCAATTCCTTCAAGGTGTTTATTATACATCATTCGAGTTTCCAGATGTTTATGAAGTATTCCAATTTAAGGTTGAGGATGAGAAATTTGAAGTCACATGCTTGAGCCTTACAAAACAAGTGCATTCTTTTGAAATATATAGGCAGCCTTTCTTATGGAGGCATCTATCACTTTAAAATATTTAAGTTACCATACTACAAGCTGGTTGTTTGCTTGAAGAAGTAGGCAGTCATTGTTTTCATAGTTGTAGTAAAGAGTTCGTATACATGCTGTAGCAGTAACATTCTGGACACAAGTTTAAATAAGATACTTATTATGTGAGAGAATTACTAAGGTGCTCTTATAACTACAAAGCGATAGGGATTGAATAGTTGAAGTAACAACCTTGGGAACCAGGTTCAAATTCAAATAAAGGCAACATTTGGTGAATTCTTCATATAGTCCTAAGACTTGGTAAATAGAGTTCTCGGTATGAAAGCTATAATATTAATAACATTATGAAAGAGTAAGATATGTTTACGAACAAGATGAAAATTAAGAATTTGTTGGAGTTTGATTGGAGTTCTGATATACAACTCATCTATAGCTTCTTATATATTGATTTTCCATTTCAACACTTCAAAAAATTTCTTTTGATAATTGTAGGAATATGTTGTTACTTTGAGGAGAAAATTACAAAGATAGTGAACTATTTTAGATGGTGCTACATTTCGAGTTATGCAACATGTCTTTGGAGGGAGATGGCTAATAGATGACCTCTAAAACGATCGTCATAGTTGCACCATCTACACACATTGAGTAAAATACTGTAACTTCTACTGTAACTTTACTTAAATGATCGTCATAATATCTGTCTCTTTTTGTGATTTATGGAATATCTTTAACTTTTGTTGACAAGGATGGAGAAAGAAACCATATCAAGGTCCCTGTTGGAATGTCTATGAAGATGCACATGAAAATGACATTGAATTTGAAGGTCAGCTTTGTTGAGGTATCTCCACTTGACAAATCTTATTATCCTCAACTACGTAAGTTCACTGACAAATTATAAAAGATAAGGCAACTTAGTAAATCATGATATTAGATTCTGTCAGTTAGGAAGTATTTTGTGGATGTGTTAGAGTTGTGATCTAACATCATCTTGCACTCTTACTTATCCAAAAACTTCTTTAAAAAAATGAAAAGGATATTTGCCTGCACATTTGAGCATAATCTGTTGTAATTCCCAAAATTGTTTCAAAATTTGTGATATGGTTGAGCTTAAAGAGTTTCAGAAGGAGAACCAGGAGCATTGTGAGCTCATCATCTTCATACTAGAGATACTATTGAAGTGCTGATGGTGATGGTAAGAGGGGAAGTTTGTGATGCGTCTTTAAGATTTCCTGGACAGACAATGGTTGAGGATTGAACATGGGACGATTTAATTGATGGTGACTATATATGTCTTTTCTATTTTTATTATTTTTCTTTATACTACTTTTATATTTATATATATATATATATATATATATATATATATATATATATATAGAGAGAGAGAGAGAGAGAGAGAGAGAGAGATACTTACTACATAGAAGCATGAAGTGTTAGGACGGCCACAACATAAATAGATCTAAAGAAAATATAAAATTGATTGAAGAAAATAATGAAATTTTTATCACCGTGCTAAGCACGGCCAATTTTTCTAGTGAGATATAAAAGCCGTAAAATCACACCAACCATGTTACGAACCTAAAACGACGAT
This sequence comes from Capsicum annuum, assembly GCF_002878395.1. Classification (NCBI taxonomy): domain Eukaryota; kingdom Viridiplantae; phylum Streptophyta; class Magnoliopsida; order Solanales; family Solanaceae; genus Capsicum; species Capsicum annuum. The sequence continues at coordinate 34,748,664 of NC_061121.1, forward strand.
TCAGATCTATTGGCGTAATCCGTTTTGCCATCCGACACACTGATCAATAAATATTGACCGAAATCAACTATAAAGTCTTTATAACCATCAAAAATCACAATCTCACATAATCACATTGAAATACACTGGGAACTGTGCCAATCATCCCCGTACCTTAGAAATACTACAAAACAACCACGAGGAGGGATACAATAATCAAATTATAGAGAAAAAGGTATTTCACAAAAATCACCAAATAATCAGGACATTACAGTGTGTGCAACATATAACAAGCTAAATTCCACTATTGAATAATTCAGTGAGGCAACAAAGCTCTTTATATAGTGGTAAGAAGTTTGATTCCCTTGTCAAGCCAACAAAAAAAAAAAAAACGAAAGAGATTCCCTTGTCAATTAGAAATTCGTATTGTTCGGTACTTCAAGAATTACATTTAGAAGAACTTTTGACCTTTCAATTTTGTCTAATACGTAATTATTCGTTGAATAGGATAGCAACTTAAAACTCATTAGGATACGAATGTCAACTCCAATTAAAAGACTCCTTAATTGGTAAAATATTATTTCCTCACTCCCTAATTGATAAACTATTTTTTCTCTTAGATTCTTGCCATATATTTTCGGACTACTTAATTTTAAATATTATAAATTTAATTAAATCATAATTAGAGCAAAAAAAGTGAAAACACAATTTCGTCTAAAGAAAATTGACGAAAAATTCAAGTAATATTTCTAAAATCCTTCACACTTTTAATATTGTATAGATAAAATAAAAAAGGACATTAATTTTCTGCAAACTTCATCATTTTGAGAAACCTAAGATATAATTGCTTAAGAGCTACACATCAACTTTTTAAATGTACTAGATATGCGCGGCCCGTGCTAGCACGGGTCCAATATATATATATATATATAGATAGATAGATAGATAGATAGATAGATATAGATGTAAATAGAATTTAAATAATTAATCGTTAAAATAATTTAAGTTTTTAATTATTGTGTTTTATAATATTTTTTCTTCTATTTCAATTTAAGTGAAAATGATATAATTTCTAGAGCCAGTGAAATATTTTATATTTTTAATTTTTTAAAATTATTAATTATCTGATTTATAATATTTTATACATAATTTTTCAATAAGATATGAATACTTTCTTCGTCCCAATTTATGAGGCACATATAAAATTTTAGCAATCAATCAGTTTTTTTAAATATTGTTTTAATTATTGTTATTTACAGTACTTTTTATTTTATTTTCAAATAATATATGTTGATTTGTATCTTCCTATGCCCCGTCCCAATTTATATGACACTAATATAATTTTGATAGTTAATCAAATTTTGTATGTTGACATATCATTTTGTTATTCTTAATTTTCTAATACATAAATGACTTATAATAAGGGGTGGTATAGTAAAATCATCGTTTGAAAGACGACAATTTAATTTAAAACATCAAGAGTTAATTTCGCATTTTATATCTATTTGGTATAGTAAAATCATCATTTGAAGGACGATAATTTAATTTAAAACATCAAGAGTTAATTTCTTATTTTATGTCTATTTTATCTTTTTTATTATATATTATTTATTTTTTTAATACCTAGATGACTCATAATAATTAATTAAGATCGATTGATTATGTTAATCCTATAAAAATTAACATACTTTTATCATATCCAATAATAATCATCGATAACTCACCGGAGTAGTATATTAATTAAATACGGGATCCTATATTTTGCATATACAAAATATGATATCATTAAACATTATTGGATAGTGCATTATGTTTAAACATTATTGGATAGTGCATTATGTTTATCTTTCACAATAATAATTTTTTTTAATATATTTTTCTTTATTTCTTTTTTACTTAATACATAATGACCCAACACAAATCTTAAGAAAATATTCATAAAAGGATTATTTTATTAAATTAAATTTATTAATTTTATACTTTAAAAATGAGGAAAGACATCTTTCCCCCCTGAACTTGTCCTCCAAACTCACTTTAGCACTTAAACTTAACTTCCGTTTATTCACCCCCCTTAACAACTTTCAAGTGAATTAAATTCACCCTCAAAAGCAAAATCTCACTCTCACACGAAGAGTGCACTACACACGCGCCACGTCATTGCCAAATTACTGCCACATCAGTGCCATGTCATTACCACGTAATAAATTATAATTTTTTCAAAAAAAAATAATAATCCTACACACTTATTTTTTATATATTCTTTTAAAAAAGAATATATATATATATATATATATATATATATATATAATATCCTCTTTTATATATTTTAAAATTTTAAAAGAGTATATTATATATATATATATATATATATATATATCTATATTTATAAAAATATATATTTTATATAAATAAAATAGACCCCACCCCCTTCTTTCTTCTTCTTCACAACCTTCATCCCCCCTTCCTCCTCCCCTTTCTTCTTCTTCACATAATATATTTTTATAAAAATATATATTTTATATAAATAAAATTAGACCCCACCCCCTTCTTTCTTCTTCTTCACAGCCACCAGCCCCCCACTCCATGCCACCCCACCCCAATTACTTCTTCTTCTTCTTCTTCAGAATAGCAGCCCCCCTCCCCCCCCTCCCCCCTTCCTCATCCTTCTTCTTCTTCTTCTTCTTCACATAAAAGCACCCCTTTTTCCCTTTCTTTCACCATTGTTGTAAGCTTTTCAATGAATTTTTTTTCTTCATCAAATGTAAAATTAACTTGAATTAACTTGAGCAAATTCAATAATGAACTAAATACAAGTACATGATCACAAAAACATATCAATACACAAAATCTAAAATCCAAATTCTTTCACATTAACCAAAACCCAAAATCCCAAAACTCTCAAATTTTCAACTTGTTACTCAAAAATGTCTACAGAAATGGCATAAATAGTCTGAAATTCAAAATTGGCATATATGGTATTCGCATGACATGAAATTTTTTGCCAAGAATCAAACTTGTTCATCAATCTTAAACCCTTTTTGATTGTCAAAAAATAAAATTTTGGATCAATTAGGATTTGATAGGAAGGGGATTACGAAGAAACGGGGTGGGGGTATGAAAAAGATGAAGAAAGGGAGGGGGGGGGGGGGGGGGGGGGGGGGGGGTAAGGAAGCGGAGTGACGATCTTCTTCTAATGAAGAAGATGAAGTTATGCCCTTGACTTCTTTTTATATGTATCCCTTTTTAAAAAAAAAAAATTCACTCGCTTTGTTTTTTTTGTCACGTCAGCTGTAAAGGGTGAATTTAATGCACTTGAAAGTTGTTAAGGGGGGTAAATAAATGGAATTTAAGTTTAACTGCTAAAGTGAGTTTGGAGGACAAGTTCAGGGGGGGAAAGATGTCTTTTCTCTTTAAAAATTTAAAGTTAAGTTTAAATATTAGTATTTCTATCTAAGAAAAAAGTAATTTTAAAATTTAAATTTACTAAACTAAATAAGTAAAAAAAAATTAACCTTGAATATAAAAGTCAATTAAAATAATAAAATTGATTTACTTTAAATATCTAGTTACAATTAATTAAGATAAAATTATAATGTTATTAAATTACTTAAATTTAAGATGCTATATTTTGCATATACAAAATATAATATTATTAAAAATTATTGGATAGTGCATTATGTTTATCTCTCACAAAAATAAAATTTTATTATAGAGTTTTCTTTATATCTTTTTTACTCGATGCATATTGACCCAACACAAATCTTAAGAAAATATTCATTAAGAATTTATTTTCTTAGATAAAATCTATTAATTTCTCACTTTAAAAATTTATATTTAAGTTTAAATCTTAGTATTTTCATATAAAAAAATAATTTTAAAATTTAAATTTACTAAAATAAATAAGTAAAAAAATTAATTTTGAATATAAAGTCAATTAAAATAATAAAATTGATTTACTTTAAATATTTAGTTGCAATTAATTAAGATAAAATTATTATATTATTAAATTACTTAAATTTAAATAATTTAAATTAAATCTATGCAACTTGAAAGGCAATCTTGTAAACAAATAGAATAAGGTGACCTTCTTTTAAGGGCATGGTCTGTAATTAAATGAAAGATTATGGACATTTTTTAAAGTTATTAATAAGGTACAACTAACATAGCACAAAAGATAAATCCTTTAAGCAACTTTTTACTTATACAAAGATGAAAATGCCCTCAGCCTTTCATGAATTTCCATCAAGCTGACTTGTCGAAGTCAGCTCTTCTTATATATAAATATATTTACAAAATTTCAATAATCTATACACTCAGGGGAGGACCCACATAGGTTTAAGTGGGTTCAAATTACACTGACGAAAAATTACACTGTATATACAAGTATATATAAGCAGTTTTTACAAATGTAAAAGGTATATATTATTTATTGAACCCGTCAGGCACAAGAGGAGTGCCCAGGCTAGTGGCTGTGGGTTCAATTCGTAACACGTAAGTCACATGTTTGATCCCTTGTAAGGCCTTTTAAAATTATTTTACGCAACAACCAGTTTAAGTAGCTTCTTTTATATATTGAACCCAGTATCTAGGCGCGTGTTTGATTCCTTGTAAGACATTTTTAGTTATTTTATGCAACGTCAGTTTAAGCATTGAACCCACTTAGTGAATAGTATGGGGAAAGGCAACTTCAAATATGTAAGGCCAAACCCATCGGTAGCCCTCTAAACTTGGCACGAACTTTCACTTAGGCACCTCAACTGGACGTTGTTCAGTTTAGGCACCTCAAGTAACCATAAACTGTGTCATTTTGACACCTTTCGACATCAGCACGGGTGCGTGTGTCTCACTCGCCGCTAGCATGGATAAAATGGCCAATTAATTTGTGCCAACTCATTTAAATTGCCACATCACTATATGCACTTAAATTTTTTTTATTTTTGAAAATAGACTAAAACACATGAAAAGGGATCAATTATAAAAAGACATTTATCGTTTTTATATAAAAAAAATTTATATAATTAATTTAATAAAAAATATTAATAACCCCACCCTCACCTTATATTATCTTCCTAATCACCCCACCCCACCCCATATCATCTTCCTCAACCCACCCCATCCCCAACGTTTTCTTTTTCTTTTTCTATTCATACATTTTTCTTTCATACCCACTATCAAATTTCCATTACCATAGCATCACAATCACTAAACTCCACACAACCTTGATCTCCATTAATGAAGGTTGAATTTTTCAATCCATCGTTTTGCTCATCCTTTATAGAAGTTTTTGGAAGCTTGAATCCTTTGAATAATTTGGAAAATGTAAATGATTTACTTATCTTCTTGAAGAAAGAAACAATCACACAGTGACATTTTTGAATTCGTTTTAATTTTTTTTTTTTTTTTTAGCTTGTCATTTTTGTTTATGAAACTGTAAAAGAGAGAGTGAAGGAGAGAGAATAAAGGAGAAGAGTGGAGTGGGGTGGGGTGGGAGCTACCAAATAGAGAAGAAGACTTGGGGTGGGGGTTGTCGGGGAGATGGGTGGTGGTGGAGAAGATGCTTTGGGGTTTGGGGGGTGGGGTGGGAGGCCAAATAAAATTAAATAATTTTATAATTATTTTGAAAAATGCCACGTCTCATCAATTAGTTGGTTCTTTTAATTTAATTGTGTAGATATATTAATGAGTTGGATAGTTATGTCATTAATTGCTATGTATATATATTGTTACTGATATGGAAACAATTTCAATAATTTAAAACAAATTAAAGATAAAAAATTATGAAAATATCCTTAAAAATTTACGAAAATACCCCTAAAACGCACCCAAAAGCGAGTGTAATACACTCTCTTTGCTGAATCAGGAAAAGGTGCCAAAATAATACAGTTTATGGCTACTTGAGGTGCCTAAAATGAACAACGTCCTGTTGAGGTGTCAAAGTAAAAGATCGTGCCAAGTTTAGGGGACTGCCGATGAGTTTGGCCAATATGTAATATCAGGTGAAGTATTAAAATGTTCGCCATATAACTATTTTTTTTTTTTTTTTTTTGTATTTTCAATTTACAAATATATAGATTTAGATTGTAAACTACCTTTTCACTAGTTAATTGTGCATATTGAAACACACATCATATTACCATGCATCCATTCGTGGTTACGTGCATGTTAAAACTTAACACGGAAATAGCTTCGCTTTATTAATTTTGCTCAAGTAATTATTACTTTAGTCTTAGAGCCCGTTTGGGATTACTGTTAGAAAACTGCTTATTTGAGAATCATTTTTTTTAAAATAGCTTCTCAGAAAAGTGCTTTAAAAACAAGCAATTTGTATTTGGTAAATTCATTTGAAAAGTGCTTTTGATAAAAAGATTGTGTTTGAATAATCTTTTTCAAGAAATGATTTTTTGAGACAAATGACCAAAAAGGATATATATTAATAGACTTTTACTATTAAAAGATAGAATCTGTTTTAAATATGAGAAAATGGTCAAATACCCCCCCCCCCCCAACCTTTACCCCAAATCCCAACTACACACTTATACTTTGAGAAGGTCCTATGACCCCCCTGAACTATTTTAAAACGAAATTATTACCCTCCAACGCTGACATGGCAAGAGAGTGTGTTTCACTCTCTTTAAAGAGAGTGAGAACGAAAATATTTTATTAAAAATTTATTTTTAATATTTTTTAAATAAATATATATAATTTTAATTATTATTTTTCTTCTTTCTTTCTTCTTCTTCTTCTTCTGCTCCTCCCATCAATGGCAATTAATTTTTTTGGCATCCAAGAACTCATCAATGACATTTATTTTTATTCTTCTTCTTCTTTAATGGCATCCAAGAATTTGAATTACGTGAGAATGTTGAATCAATCCAGATTGAAAAATAAAGTCACAGGAATTTTGAATTTTCGGCGCCATCACTGTCGCGGCGCCATTTTGTGAAAATCAAATATTTTTTGGACATTAATTGTTGATTTGATTTTGATAAGATTACATATTATGTAAATTTCATATGATTCATTATGCCATTGAAGAAGAAGAAGAAGAATAGAAGAAGAAGAAGATGATGACGTGGCATGATGTGGAATTAATTTTTTATAGTAAAAAAATGATAAATGATGTGGAATTACGTGGCATGACATGTGGAAGCGCGTGTAGACCACAAATCAAAATAAAATTTGACTATGAGTTTTTAGAGGGGTATATATTCCACTTTAAAATAGTTCGGGGAGGGGGATAATAATTTCATTTTAAAATAGTTTAGGGGGTCATAGGACCCTCTCAAAGTATAAGTGTGTAGTTGGGATTTGGGGTAAAGGTTGGAGGTTATTTGACCATTTTCTCTTAAAATATTTTTTTATATTATTGGTATGACTTGGATGAGAGAAAAGCTAAAATCTGGACAATCCAGCAATAAAGTTTATAAATTTCTTTCCTTTTAGTGTATAGGTAAAAATCTAAATATTGGTCAAAGTTCATATTGTTTGACTGTAAAAAGTAGTTCTTCAATTGACTTTTTTTTTCGTAATAGAATTATGAAAATAAATTACTTTCTTTTTAATAAATGATAAAAATATTTTCTTTGTTATATGTACTCGAAAAGGTAAGTACCGTTGTAATAGTCTAAGCATATTTCTCATATATATATATATACACCATAAAAAATAATAAAATAATTATTTCCTCAACATGGTTCACTTCGTAGTGAAAATCCTCTTTGTGTTACAATTATTTATCATGTTCCACAACATTCAGGCCGCAACTTGTAACCGCGAGGTGCACGTTCTCAATGCGCTTCCTGGCACTTCTTCTAAATTAAAAATTCATTGTGCATCCAAGGACGACGATTTGGGGTATAATTACCCTCCCATTGGAGCAGATTTCCATTTTAAATTTTGTGCGACCAAATATACGCTATTCTTTTGTCACTTTTGGTTGGGTACTAAAGATCTAGTATTCGATGTATTTAATGATTTGCATTATTGTGTTCATGACGGACAAGGTTATGTTAAAGAGTATACTGCCGAATGCCAATGGAAAGTGCAGGTTGATGGTATTTATTTGGGTTATTATGATGTCGATGCTGATAGAATTATTTACAAAAAATATCGAGGTTGGTGAGTTTTTTTTTTTTTTTTTTTTTTTTTTTTTTTTTTTTTTTTTTTTTTTTAAGCTTGTGGTAGGATGAATGGGATTTTATTATGGAGCATTGAAAAAAAAAAATCTTGTAAGTCAAGATGTTGTAATTCTTTAATTAACAAGGGTGTCTTAGAAAAAAAATAATAAATAAACTGTCATAATATTTGATATGCTATATATGGCTGCGAAATTTTTGAAAAGAATCTTGCTACCGAAGATGGTGTAATTTTTTCGTTTACTAGGGGGGTGTATTGGAAGAAAATAAATAAATAAATTGCCATAATATTTATATACTTTGTAGAGTGAATTCCTCATATTGTCATTCAATTAGGAAAGTATATCACTAAAATCATTTATGTTTTTTTGTTCCATTAATGTCATTCAACTTTATAGATTTTCCTTACAAATTATTAATTGCTAAAATAATTTTTATTCTTTAAAAGAAAAATAACCAAAATAGTCCCTTAAGTTAATGTTTGAGTTGGAATGATCCATGTTATTTGATAATATGATATACTAATAACTTTTTAACTATAAAAAATAGTATGTATAATTTTAATTCAACTTCTATTTGTAATATTAAAATAATGTAGTCCACCAAAAAGTGCGATTGATATTGTTAAAAAAAGCTTATATTCACTTTATTTATTTGAAAACTTAAGAGTTCAACGATAAATAATGTTTTGTATTTATTTATTTTATGGTTAGTTTTTATTTTTTGATAAAATAGTTCGAATTTAGTTGTTAGTTTCTTTTAAAAATAATTGTCAAAAAAATTTATAATTCATATAGAAGACGATGAATTCCTTCAACCGCCCGACACTCTAGCTGGTAGAAAAACAATCATATATAAATATTTTAAAGAATTTCTATAATTAACTAAAATATTGATGAAATATATCATGATAATATCATAAATCAATCAACATCAAATAAAATTAGAAAAGTTCATATAATCATTGTGTGATTAATTTAAAATAATTAGAGTTTTCAAATATTATTTTTGTCAATCTTGTGATATTATTTGGGTAAAAACTATATTACCTCTTCAACTTGACTTTAAAAAATAAATACATCTCTCAATTTTTATTTTTTTTGCTTTTTAATATTGTGATGTATCTTTTTAAATTTAACTACTCCTCCTGTCCCATTTTAGTTGATCGTCTTACTGAAAATAAATTACTCATATTAGTTAATCATTTACTAAATCGAAACAAAATTAATGAATTTTTTTCATAATACCCTTACAATTCATAGTATACATTAAAATGTGAACAATTCCAATTCCATTATTCATTTCTATGCCCATATCATTAATATTGTTAAAGGGTAAAGTAATAAAAAATTTCATTCAATTTATAATTCTTTATTCACCGTGTAAAATGAAATGTGCCCAACTAAAAAGGGATAGAGGGAGTATGTGATGAAGTAAAAATGTGAAATATAGTTGGAGGCCTATTAATATTTCAAATAAAAAAATAAAGACTATTTAAATTCATGGTTTTACTTAAGGGACTATTTTGCTCATTTTTCTTATAAAGAATAAGGTGTTATGAAATATAAAAGCAAGAACAAGAAGAATAAATAGAGAGAGAAGAGGGAGACTTCTTTATTTCCTTGATGGATGAGAGATCATAAGATTGAGGATATAATGAACAAAATCCCTCTATTTATAGGAGAAAATACTCCTAGTTTCTAACTAAAAGACAGATACTTCAAATCCAGATAGATATCAACTAGATCTTGATAGATTTTATTAGATCTTATCTATATTCTTGATAGACATTCATTATAATGTAAATACATTTATAACACTCCCCTTGAATGTCTAATTAATAGATAATGTGCCTCGTTAAAACCTTACTAGAAAACAATCTAGTGGAAAAATAATCTAATGAAGGAAAAAGAGTACACATGTCTACTGATACACATTTCGGATGCCTCATTAAAAATCTTACAAGGAAAACCCAATGGGACAAAACCTTGAAAGAAAAAAAGAGTACAATGCATATTTTCTCTACCTGATGAGAACATCAATGACTTTTGCACCCCGATCTTGTGCACCATCTTCTTAAAAGTTGTAATTGGAGGAGACTTGGTGAATAAATCAACTACATTATCACTTGAACGAATCTGTTGTACGTTAATATCACCATTCTTTTGTAACTCATGTGTATAGAAAAACTTTGCTGAAGTATTCTTCGTTCTATCTTCTTTTATGAATCCTCCATTAAGTTTTGCGTACATGCTGCATTATCTCCATATAAAATTATGAGTACATTATCACATTTCACATCATATTTTTCTCGAATAAAATGTATCATGGATCTCAACCACACACATTCTCAGGTTGATTCATGAATAACTATTATCTCAGCATGATTCGATGAAGTGGATAGATAGACTGCTTTGTATATCTCCAAGATATGGAAGTATCCCCACATATGAACACATAGCCAATTTGAGACCAAGATTTATGCAGGTTAAATAAACACCCAACATTAGCATAATCAACAAGATCGAGGCTGAAATCTTTATAATATAATAAGATCATATGTTTTATCCCATTTCGGTGTCTCCATAAAGAGCAGAATTATACCTTGCTAATAAATTAATCAAAAAAGGCTATATCAGGCCTTATAGTATTTGCAAGATACATTAGTACATCAATTATACTAAGATATTACTTCATAGCCAATTCAATTTGGTATATTTCTCATGTAAGCAACTAATCTATTTCTTTGAAAACTCTCCAAGAGTTCCAATGATTTTCAAGTTATAAACATATGCAATATAAGGATTATAAATAAGTTTCCCAGAAACTTTTATATGCTTCAAACATTTTGAATCCTTACAAAGTTTCATATAAATTTTGTCAAGCAACAATATTCATCATTTCATGTGTGGCATTGTCAAGTGTTTGGATTGCAAATCAAATAAGTTTTATTCTTACCAAGATGCATCCTTTTACGTCACTTGATAAATGTTTCTTCATCGACATGCTTAAATTAACGTAGAATTTAGATCCTCATAATCTTTTACAATATTACGCTAATATTGTATCAAAGATATTGTTAATGATATATCATTTTGTATTGGTTCACAATGCGACATAACATTTTGAGATCTCATCACTTCATTATTTTCAGGTACCTGAACCGCTCATAAGGTTTCATGAAGTGTTACGTCATAGGCTCTTCAAGAGCACATTACCTTCTTATTATGAGTATTTTCTCCTTATCCTTTATGAGGATTATTTTATTTCGAATCGATCGGTATAGCATGCTTCACACATGCATAGACTTTGTCCTTTAGGGACACAAAATAGGAGCACTTGCAGCTTAAATATGAAATTAAATTTGAGCAAACAGATGCTTTCAACATTTGACTTGAATTATCTTTTGAATGAGGATCTATTGATAATTCCTAACATATTTCATATCTGCTTATAATCTCCCCCTTATGTTAGAAAAACTAACATACATCCTTTTTTTTTTTGGGAAATCTATCTTTATGCATCATGGTATATTCATTAATCGTATACCGCACATCAAAATTATTAGATGGACAATGTATGGTTCTTGACCTAGAACCAACTTTGAGGGAGAATTAATCATAATTTATTGGTTTGATGTGTTCAAGTACTTTTGAATATATCGTATTTCAAACAAACATATGAAGCTTTGTTCTCATTAGAAATGGTTTAGCTATTTATCAAAGGCATTCAATGTCAAACCATCATTATCAAGATAAATTGTCTTGATTGCACAATCTGAAAGTTATACTCTTAACTAAATTTTATTGAGAAAACACCTTTATGTAGGTTGACAATAAATGTACATGTGATCATCTTATATCGAAGCATCTTAATAGATCACATGACTGGTGGATGGGCCCATATTCACCTTTGTACTTTTCAGATTTTAAGGGATCCAATCTCAATATTAGTTGGTCCAACCAACTTATCATGAGAATAAGCAACATTAAAAGTAATGAAGATTGTTTTTAATTCTTCAATATATGTTCAATACTCAGTATGTACATCTATGAGATATCACAATCGTTCATGTCAATTTATTAACTTTTATTATTTGAAAACTCCAAATTTACCATGACATGTACCTTTTACTTTAGTAAATTTCAGATCTACTATTACACGAATAACTTTTCGAATTTACTACTTCAAAAATAAATTTTGAAATAACTCTCCCAGTTATTCTACCTCTTTTGGAGGTGAGTTGTGATACCATCACAATCAAGTATACGTTTGTATTGAAATAATCAAAATCCTCATCCCCAGAATGGAATATAATCATGCCCTAAGTCTATCAAATTTTGATAGCTTATAACCTCTTTCATGATATTGCTACTTCAGGAGCAAATCTAGGCATACATATAATGTAGAGAATTTTTCTCTAACATATCTTATAGTCATAACAAGCGTGTGAAAATATTATCACTTTTGATGATTATTTTAATAGTATCCCTTCACACTTATATTCATACATTCAATCACTTGTCTTCTTTCAGACATCTTATGCATTGGTATCACATTCAAGTTGTCAACTTTCAAATTCATCATATATTGCTACCATATTAACTTCATGGAATAGAGTATATCAATGGAAGAACACCCATTATTTTGGCTTAGCCATCATAATATCATCAATATGGTGTATTGAGATTCAAACTTAATATTTTATCTATATAAAGGCATCTTAGGAATAAATCGATGGGACTTGAACCCAACATCTTATCATCATGGTGCATTGGAATTTTTTAATCCAATGACTAACCCTCTTAATGAGATGAAATTTAAATTCATCATCATATCCTTTAACAATATTGTTCTTTATGAACAAATTAAAGAATATGTGGTTTCAAACCAATTATATTTTCCTCAAATCCAATAATAATTATATCATTAGTAGAAAAAATACAAATAAAATAAGGAATTACTAACCTTGCAAGTAACTTTAGTTTTATAATCTTACCTCACTTGATTAGAGCATCTTGCTGATAATGTGTTATGAAATATAAAAGCAAGAACAAGAAGAATAAATAGAGAGAGAAGAGGGAGATTTCTTTATTTCCCTTGATGGATGAGAGATCATAAGATTGAGGATACAATGAACAAAACCCTTCTATTTATAGGGGAAAATACTTATAGTTTCTGACTAAAAGATAGATACTTCAAATTCTGATAGATATTAACTAGATCTTGATAGATCTTATTAGATCTTGATAGATCTTATCTATATTCTTGATAGAAATTTATTATAATGTAAATACATTTATAACATAAGGACTATTTTAGCAATTCTTAGTTTGTAAGGAAAATGTACAAAATTGAATGACATATTATAACAAAAAAAAAGATAAGTTACTTCAGTAGGACATTTTTCATAGTTAAGTAACAATAAGAGGAATTGACTTTGTATGGATGTGAAACTTTAAAGGCACATCCAAATACAATTGACGAAAAAATTTATCTACGGTCGATATAAACATAAAAAGCAATTTTGCACTAGCAATGTGGCACTTTAGCATTATTACAGTGCCTTGGACTGGGTTGCAACCTTTCTGCTAAAATTAAAGGACATAAGTTCTTATATGTATGAACACAGACAAACTAGTGATTTTAAGCATTGGAATCATATGTTAAAGTTACAATTTTTATGATTAAAGCATTGAGAAATCAACTGTTAACATCTTGCTACTTTTATTTGTTTACGTCATCAATGTCTAACCAAGACTGCAGATTTGCTAGTTTGAAAAGACGTGCATAAGAATATGTATCTCCTAGTCAAAATTGTAACAAAATTTAGTACAATCTGATTCAATAGATTAAGTCCTTTTAAAAGAATAAACAACAAAAAACTCTGAGGTTTGGCCCTTAATTATAAGGGACCACCTAAGTTTCTATAAGTGAAAGATATATCAAAGAAATTTCTTTGAGTCGCGTGTATCTAAGATACACATTCCAAGTCGTGTGTATTTTAACCTAAGATACACACATCTTTTAGTAAAGGGTGGATCACCTGTATGTGAGATACACACTGTTACAAAATAGGCCAAGTCACGTGTATCCATATTACACATGCCAAGTCATGTGTATCTTTAGATACACTAGTGTTTTCCAAAGCTATAGTGTTTTGTAATTAATTTAAAGTTATGTAGGCTTTGACAAATAGTTCCCTTATATTTGACTATGTAAGAACCCGTAAAATTTCAATGCTTTTATGTTTGACCCTTCCGCATGCATAATGTCAATTTTTGACTTAAACTATGTTAAGAGATGTTAAAAGGGTGTTTTGGGGAAGTTTAAGAATTTTTGAAAAGGGATCGGGGTCATTTTGGGACCCCAAGAGAGTAAGCCTCCATGATAGTGGCGTGCCACGGAGGTTAACCTCTGTGATAAGGGCGTGGCATGGAGGATAACCTCTGCGATAAGGGCATGCCATACCGCTATGTTAAATTTATCCAGTTTTTATTTTTTCACTTGGAGGTGTGGTGCTTTTGGCCTTTTTACTCCTTGCACGACTTATAAACATAAAATTGACCCTTTTTCTTCAATTTTAAAAGATCAAACTTTATTCTTTCTCTCTTAAACTCCCAAGCTAAGAACATTCAAGGGTTTTACAAGAAATCACTACTCTGGGCTTCAAACTTTGATTTCTTCGTAATTTCAGTTATATTTCAGACATGGTTCTCTTTCCTTAACTTTAATTTTATATTTTGGCATAATTTATTAAATATGCATGTGATTTGAATTGATGGGTTTGAAATTGGATTGAGGGCTTTTGATAGTTTTTACTTAAATTATTTGTCCCATGCTTTTAATGGGTTATTTATGTTTTAACTGATGGTTTTGGGACTGAATTGGTGCATTGCTTAAATGGTTGGAATGGGGGATATGAATTTCCTCAAATTGATGAAATTTTGGCTTGATAATGGCATTAACCTCATCCTACTTTGTAAACTTGGTTATGAATATGGATTATTGCATGATTTAACTTAACTTTTGAACCCATGATTATATTAAAGGATAAAAGGATAAATATGGTTTTTGAATGGTTTTGGTGGCCATGGCTTGGATTTTAAATGAAACATGGGAGTCAATTTTGCTATATGGATTTAGTTTGGCATGATTATATTGGTTTGCAAGCATATTGGTATAATGATACCAAGTTGGTAAATGCCTTAATAAATGGCAACTAGGTTAATGGTTGGTTTATGTACAAATTATTTTAATTTGGGATTAAAGAGAATTGTGTTGTTCATCGTAAATGTATAGGTCCTGGGGGGATCAACATTAGAAACAATGTTTGCCAGCGTTGGGGGTCTACATGACCGTGTGCTTGGTGCACACTATATGTATATATTTTAGGAGGGCCATAACTTTGATGTCTTTATTATTTCCTCAATTTTTCCTCGATTTGTGTGGCTAACACGCACTGAGGCCCTTCCAGTAGGGGGAGCTAAACCCTGTCATGACCCGAACTGAGGCCTTGGCCGTGACGGACATCCCGAACCATCAAAGCCCGACCCCCTTAGATTAGAATCACAAGCATAACCCATCTAATATAATAATGCAAAATTATACTAGAAACATGATAGTTCTATTATTTCAACATAGCAACACGGAACACAAGTCCATACAAAAACCCATAACCATTTATAACCAGTCTACGAAGTCTCTACTGAACTGAAAATAATAATTTTTCTAAAATCGGGATAAGGTCCTCGGCTGGACCATGAACTAAATAAAAAGAGAACCAACACATATGAACAAAACGCCTTCCAAAATAAGGAAGGCTCACCAGCTCTGGATATCTGATAGTGATCTACTATTTAACAAGACCACGGGACTAGGCCTCAGATTCTGAAATACAGGGGGTCAATACACAAGGTACTGGTACGTAGAATAATCCAAAAATAACACATATTTTGGGTGTGTTTGGTATGAAGGAAAATATTTTCCATGGAAAATATTTTCCTAGAAAATATTTTCCATGGAAAATATTTTCCTAGAAAATGTTTTCTAGGAAAATAAATTAGTTTCTTACTTGTTTTCTTATGTTTGGTTGGTGGATGAAAAATATTTTTTAGAAAAATTTTTCTAGTGTTTGGTTGGTGAATGAAAAAATACTTTTCAAAAAATACATTTTAGTGTTTAGTTAAATAATAAAAATACATTTTAAAAAATTATTTTTGACCCTGAAAAATATTTTTTTAAGGTGTATTCGATATGAAGGAGGAAAAACATTTTTTTGAAAAATAAGTTATTTCTTACATATATTCTTGTGTGTGTTATGTAAATTGGGTAAGCATATATATTTTCTAAAAGTATTTGTATATATTTAACAAAACAATGAGAGCGAATAGGATAAGAAGGGTGGGATAAGAAAAAAATTATTTTTTTTTAAAAAAGTAAATTTTAAAAATAATTTTTTTTGGGAAGGGGTTGGTAGGTGGAGGTTGAGGTCAAAATAGATAGTTAGAGAGGTAAGAAAAAAATTAATTTTTTTAAAAATAAAATTATTTTTTTGGAGGGAGGAAGGAGGTGGAGGGCTAGTAGGGGTGGGTATCGGGGTAGGTGAGTAAGAGTGGAGTAAGAAAAAAACTATTTGTTTTAAAGGAGAGAGGTTGGTAGGGGTGGGGGTGGGGTTGGATAGAAGAGGGAAAGAAAAAAGTTTGATTTAAAAAAAATTAATTTTTTTAAGGGAGTAGGGGTTTGAGTTTCGGGTCAGGGGATTAGGTAAGATTTAAAATAGTTTTTTTGAATGAAAGTGATAGGGGATGGGGGTCGGGTAGGGGAGTGAGGGGTAGGGTAAGGAAAATTTCAAAAAATAAATTTAAAATAAATTTAAAAAATTCATTATTTTTTGGAGGGAGGAGAGAGTTGGTAGGGTGGGGGTCGGGTTGGGTGGAGGGGTAAGAAAAAGTTTGAATTTTTTTTAAAAAAAATTAAATATTTTTTTTGGAAGGGGGTAGGGTTGGTGGTTTGGGGGGGGGGGGGGGGGGGTTTGGGTTTTAGGTAGGGGATGAGGTAAGAAAAAAATTTGAAATATTTTTTTTGGATGGGGTTTGATAGGGGGTGGGGTGGGGGTAGGGGATTGGGGGTCTGAGTAGGGATAAGTGATTTTGAGAGTTGTATGAATATTTCAACTTAAGAGTGAGGTTGAAAGAGAGTTTTGGAAAATGTTTTCCTTACTTTTTGAAAGGAAGTCATTTTCCTTAAATTTGAGGAAAGTAAGTTGATTTGGAAAACATTTTCCAAAACCTTTAAGCCAACCAAAAATGAGAAAATTGGAAAAATTTTCCAGAAAATATTTTCCTTCATACCTAACACACCCTTTATATAAAGTAAGTGAGAGCATTTTGAAATCAATTAATCATGATATATGTAGAAATACATGGGCATAATTAATAAGCCTTCAAACACTTCTGTAAATCACGAATCAATGTTTTGTCTTACTTCTGAGCTAAGTGGTACACCCTAAATATCTACAATCTCACCGGCTATATGGAATTTGCCCTTGACTCGGAGGCCAAGCCTCCAACCCAAGTTTACTGCAAGGTTTGGAGTATCTGAATCTAATATGCCAAAGGGCACAAGGCCAGCGTATAATCCGTATCTTGGAACATAATAAAATCCGTATCAGTAAAACATAGTTTCGGGCAATGAGTTATCTGAACTCACGCCTTTTTCGGGTAACCACCTAACTTTCTTAAAGCCCCATTTTAACCTTTTAAAACACACATCTTATAGAAATCAAAATTTGAAAATTTGAATACAATATGTATTCTGATCTGTTCTGAATTTGTCGTAGCATTCATCTGTTTGGTATCGTCATACCAAGACTTGCAATTCATATTTATATAGGCCATCTCACATTATGCTTTAGTTCTTTCAATCAAAATGTGTCACATGACCACCCAAAACATCTAAACAAAAACATGAGAGAGTCTTAGAGTCAAAACACATAAAAACTCATAAAAAAAGTACTCTCTTTACGATTCTTTGGCAAGGTGTGGTCATCTCTTTCATCCTGTTCATGCAAGATCTTTATTAGGAAATATGATCATTTATAAATTAAAAAAAACCTTCTCAATTCTTTTATAAAGCAGTAACAATCCGCTACCATTGGCAAAACATTTTACTCAACTTTCAACCATGTATGGAAACAGTCCATGACATTGTCTAATAATAGATTTCGTAATCAGAGAGGGAATTCACATCAATATTTCTCTCATACTTATTTTAAATCAGTAACACATGTATACGTGAAAACAAACTATGTTTGGGGAAGCAGTCTCATAATCTATGCAAGATTTTATCATAAAACGGATTCATAACACATAATCTTCACCCAATTCAAAATCCACTTCATGTAGAAAACAATATATGTTTAAAGTGTGTTTGAACAATACATTTGTATGCCCATGAAGTTTATGATAGCCCCACATACCTTAAGTTTCTTAAGTTGGGATGAAACCCTAATCTTGATGCTTTCTTGAAGGATCTTTAACTTGGAAAGCTTGAATTCTAGATTACTTAGAGGAAAAGAATTGAATTTGTGATCTTGGGGAAAAGGAGAGGGTTTTCTTGAGAGGGATTTGGAGAAGAAGGGAAAATAATGCCCAACTGATGATATAAGTCGTGATATGACAAATTAGATTGAGGGAAAAAGAAACAATTTCCCCTCAGACAATTAAAATTTGTAACTGCCCGTAGCATGCTCACCACGACGTAGTCTAATCGTGGAGGTGTATTTTGCTCACCTTGATGTGGTATATGTGACAATAGGAATATCACTGCGATGCGGCACTATCATGATGACTTGCTGGTTTTATGATCCAAACATGACTCAATCCCCATCTAAAAAATCCAAAACTTCTCCAAAACATGCTTCTTGCACCTTTGAACATGAATTAACTCAAAAACCAACACCTCGGTGTCGAAAAGGTCAATTTAGAAATTCTCAAAGTTAAGAATCCTAAAAAAATGACTAAGTCCATAACACTTAGTGAGATTTTCAGGCCTTAATCCCCCTATACATGCAACTAAAAGCTAAATTAACCCAAAGATAATGCAGGGTGTTACATTATCCCCCCTTGGGGTTATTCATCCCTGAATGAAGTTCCTAAGCACATTTAGCATGATTTTTAAACATTACAAGAATTAAAACGAGTTAGATAAGGCCAATACCTTCCTTGTCATTATTTACGGATTCAAAGAGAGTTGGATATATTACACGCATGTCATTCTACGACTCCCAAGTCATTTTCTCAACATATGATTCTTCCACAACACTTTAACTGAAGATACCTCCATACTTCTCAACTTTTGTACTTGGCGATCTAAGATAGCAATGGGTTCTTCTTCATATGACAATGAGTCTTTTACATTAATCTCTTCCACAGGCAACACAAGAGAATTATCTCTAATATATTTCTTCAGAATCGATAAATGAAATACAGGATAAATAGAACCTAAACTCATAAGCAACCCTACTAATCCTCCTCGTAATCTGATAAAGGCCTATGTAATGAGGACTAAGTTTCCCTTTTTTTTCGAATCGCATGACTCCCTTCATAGGAGAGACTTCTAGAAATACCCAATCATCAACTTCAAACTCTAACTCCCTTCTCCTAATATCAGCATAAGACTTTTGATGACTCTGATCTGTCTTAAGTCGCTCCCTAATAACTTTCTCTTTCTTTATTGCCTGATGAACAAGGTCAGGCCCAAACAAACGGGTTTCCCCTACTTCATACCACCCAATTGGGAACCTATATTTCTTCCCATACAGAGCCTTAAAGGGGCCATCTGGATGCTCAAATGTTAGCTATTATTATAGGCGAACTCTATCAATGGAAAATAATCCACCCAATTACCCTTAAAGTCTATGACGCAAGCCCTCAACATAACTTTTAAGGTCTGAATAGTGATCTCTACTTGCCCATCCATTTGAGGGTGGAAGGTGGTACTAAGCTTTACTTGGGTACCTAAACCCCTCTAAAAAGACCACCAAAACTGAAAAGAGAATTATGTACCTTGATCGGATGTAATAGACATTGGAGACTCATGTAAATGGACTATTTCTCGAATGCATAGCTTAGGATAATCATCCCTTGATTAGTTGGTCCGTACTAGAAGAAAATGAATAGAATTAGTCATCCTATCTACAATCACCCAAATGGAGTTATAGTGGTTTTGGGATCTCGAAAGTCATGTAATGAAGTCCATGTTGACTATATCCTATTTCCACATAGGCAAGGCTATATCTTGGGAAATGCCACCTGGTCTCAAATGTTCCACCTTAACTTGTTGACAATTCAGACACTTAGACACAGAGTTAGCAATATCTCTCTTCATGTTATTCCACCAGCAAATTGCCTTAAGATCATGATACATTTATGTAGAGCTGGCATGAACAACATACCTAGAAGTGTGAGATTCATCAAGAATCCTATCCCGTAACCCATCCATATCCGACACACATAATCGACCTTGATATCTCAAAACCCCATCACCTCTAATATCAAAAGCCTTTACCCTTTGCTGACCAACATCCTCCTTAATATGCATTAAGATAGGGTCCTCGGCCTGCTTCTCCTTAACTTCTACAAAAGGGAGTATTTAGCTACCATGTGTACGAATACCCCTCCATCTTCAAAATCCAGGATTCGAACTCTCAAATTTGAAAGTCGATGAATATCCTTCACCATATTTCTCTTTCCTTTCTCCATATAAGAAAGACTGAACATTGACATATACTAAGGGAGTTAACCACCACATTGGCCTTGCTCGGATGATAATGTAGGCTCATATCATAATCCTTTAATAATTTCAACCACCGCATTTGCCCAAATTCAGTTCTTTCTGAGTAAAAATATACTGCAAACTTTTGCGATCAATAAATATATCAACGTGTATCCCATAAAGATAATGAATCCAAATCATTAGTGCGAAGACCGCAACCACTAACTCCAAATCGTGGGTGGGATAGTTCTTTTCGTGCACCTTTAACTGTCTAGATGTATAGGCCACCACCTTACCATGCTACATAAGTACACACCCAAGTACCACCCGAGATGGATCACAGTATACAAAAAATTCTTATGTACCCTCAAGTAGAGTTAAAATTGGTGCGGTAGTCAACTTGTCTTTCAGTTTCTCAAATCTATTCTCATAAGAGTCAGACCACAAGAATTTTACCTTTTTCTTAGTTAACCTAGTAATTGGAGCAGCTATGGATGAAAAACTCTCTACAAATCTTCTATAATACCCTGCCAAAACCAAGAAGCTCCGAATATTGGTTGGAGTCATGGTTCTGGGCCATTTTCTGTAATACCCTGTATTTCCCAAGCTTAATTTAACTCTTAGAACATGAGTAGTCCTATATAATTTTTTTAATACGTATTATTTTTCAGTTTAGAGATTACCATTTCATAGGAAATTTAGTCAACTTTCCAACGATATAAATTTGCCCAAATCCGATAGTCGGGCAAAGAGTTAGAGCTATTTTTGTAAAATAGTGTACCACCTGGTACTTCACCGCATCGTGGAGAGGGTGCAAATAGAAATTGTCAAAATCCTTCCCAATTTCCCAATTGTCAATTTTCAGTGTGACTCCATGATCATGGCACATCACGCCAAGAGTTAAATTTGCATACAGTAGGGTACTGTGATTGTACCACATAACACCAAGCTTCCAGTTTCCAGTTGTCTAGTTTTCAGTGAGCTGGCGCGATCTCACGCGTTGCACCTGTGTACGAAATTATGATTTTTAGTTAGTTCTGAGTTTTAATTCTGAGGGCATTAAAGTCTTTTTCCCTCACCCCAGTCGGCCTAAACACGTAATTAAACCCTAAAAGAGCACTAATTTCTCATTATTTCATTACTTACTCAAGAAATAAATCATTCTCTCTCAAAGGGCAAAATCCTAGCTTCAAGAAATCAAGAACAAACTTAGGAATTCCTCTAAGAACCTTTAGGAATTAATGTTCCCAAGTATGTTAGGTGTTCATTCATGGGGTCCTTTCAACCATGAGGTTCAAGAACCCCTTTTTAAACTCACAAGATCTCAGATTTATGAATTCCATATTTGAAATTAATTGTATTAATGTTTAGGATAGTAATTGGGTTTCTATTCATGACTAATTATAAGTTTCCATGAAATTCAAATAGTTTATGTGATGAATTATGTGAATTGTATGCTAAAGCCTTGAAATTACAATTGAGTATTGTATTCATGATGTTCATGTGTTGGCCATTATCATGTGAAATAATCCATGCTCCCCAAGTGTTTGCTAAAATTCCTATGTAAAGTAAATAGTGGAATCATGACATGTCATTATGTAGTCCCAATCATGTACAAGCTTATGCCTTACAAGTGTTTGATAAAATGTCTCTATGAATGAATTATGAAAAAGTGGACATTGTTATGCTTTTCAAGATCATTCTATGCTTTACCTTTTATGCTATCGAGTCCTGGAGGTATCTAATACTTGATAATATAAATGTTTACCTAGAGCTACAGTAGTTACAAAATAGTCTTAATCATGTCAAGAAACAATAGTACTCAGTCAGTTACAGAACTTAGTGAACTCAGTCTAATTCAGTTAGTCAACATGATCAATAATAGTTCAGTCAAATCCAGTACAGTCTAATAATCAGTTCACGGTCTATTCAGTTGGGAGTAGGATTCAGCACCGAGTAAACCTAAGGATGGAGGCTTACCTGCCAGTAGAGGGTGTGATCCTTAGAAGCAGTCCTTGAATTCTAGAACTACGTAGCCAGCTGAGGTTGAGACATCAACCTGCCAGTTGAGAGTTGATGAGGTGTTTTAACCTGCCAGTTGAAGGTACCATCATTCTCATTAGAGCACTTGCCAAATGAGGGTAACTCTTCAGCTTGTCTTTACCCGTGACACGATACTGACACCCTTCTAACTGGGGTTATAGGTTGGACCCCAGTTATCTTATTTGGGGTATGTCAGTTAGATGACTACCTCCCATAATCTCAGTTTCAGTCTCAGTATAGATCTCAGTTCAGTTCTACAAAATTAGGACTGTCAGATTCAGTCAATCAGCTATCAGTAATTCAGTTATTAGTAATCTCAGATATAAGTTACTCAGTTACCACTACTCAGTATTCAACTTCAGTAAAAGCTCAGATACAGTATACATGCATATGCACAGTATTGCATACTCAGTATTTTATAGTAGTTCCAGTTAACCATGTACTCTTATTCAGTTACTTCATATTATTTAGTCAGTTACTATTTATGCATATGAACCCTTACATTCAACCTTACCTTATCTAGCATACCAGTACATTCCATGTACTGACGCATACACTTTCTTTACGCTATGATGTCTCATATCATAGGTTTGAATGCTTAGGTTCCTGACTATGCTTAGACAGATTCAATTAGCAGTAACAGATTCAGTAGTGAGTCCTCATCTATTAAGGATATGCTTTTATTTTATCATTACAGTAGCTTCAGTATTTTAGTAGTCGAAGTTAGTTAGGGCTTGTCCCATCAAATCCACTTTTAGACAGTTCAGTTAGAGGCTTTTCAGACTAGACTAGTTTAGATAGTATTTCATATTTTAGATGTTTTATCAGATATTATTACAGTTTTTATTCTTTATCAGTATTCAGACCTATTTTCTGCATTATTATAGTATTATTATTCAGTGCTCACAACAGATATTAGTCATGGGTTTTTATAGTCCCTCGAGGTTGTAAGCACCATACAGACTCGGGGTGTTACAAACTTGGTATCAGAGCCTAAGGTTCAACAGAGTCCTAGGGAGTCTGAAAGCTGTATCTTGTAGAGTCTTGTGCTTGTGTGTGTAGCACGCCATACTTATGGACAAGAGGCTTTGAGACATTTTTAGGAAAAGTTTCTCTTCTTTCAGTATTTATGTCGTTCGAGTGAGCATGAGCTCAAGTTAAACTCTCAGTTTAATTCATTTCTTCCTTCTATTTATAGAACATGCCTCCCAAAAAGACTAATAGAAGAAGGACAAAAAATCTGTTTGCACCTTAGCCCGTTCAAGAAGATCCCCTGGACGAGCATGTCTTCCATACAAAATTTAGAGCTGTGTTCACCACTCTATCCCATTCCATAGCAGCTCAGAATGAACGACCAGCTATTGTTCAGGCTAACCTAGTGGCCAATAGCGCTGCAGCCAGGATTCAGGACTTTACCCAAATAAATCCTCCCCTATTCTCAGGATCTAAGTTAGAAGAGGATCCACAGGAATTCCTAGATCAGGTTCAGAAAGTCACAACTATCATGGGGGTAATATCCAGTTAGAGAGTTAAGTTACCTTCCTATCATCTACAAGATATAACACATACGTGGTTTAAGCAGTGAAAGGTAGATAGGGGCACAGATGCAAAGCCCATAGAGTAGGAAGAGTTTGCTACTGCTTTCCTAGATAAATTCTTTCCCTTAGAGTTGAGAGAAGCCAAGGTGTTAGAGTTCATCAATCTCAGGCAAGGAAACGTGAGTGTGAAAGAGTATTCCCTCATGTTTACTTAGTTAGCTAGGTATGTTCCCTATGTAGTAGCAGACAGTAGGTCCAAAATGAGCAAGTTTGTGTCTGGGGTGTCAGAGAGTATGGTTAAAGAGTGTAGAACTGCGATGTTGATTAAGGAGATGGAAATATCTAGACTCATGGTCCATGCTCAATAGATAAAAGAGGCTAAGAATAAGGAGAGAGAGAGAGAATAAAAGATCTAGAATAGGGAGCTTCAATTTTACTCAGCCTAATTTAGAAGGCAATAACCATTCTTAGTTTTACCAAAAATCTTCAGTTACAGCCCTGTCTTCATCCAGTGCTCTAGTCCCTAAGTTCAAAAATGGTAACAAAGATAGGGCACCAGGATATAAATCTTAGGGTAGTGTCAGCAGTGTTCGAACAAATCCTCTTTGTCAGAAATGTAGTAGAAACCATCAGGGTGTCTGCAGGGCTGGCAGTGATGTTTGTTTCGGGTGTGGCAAGCTAGGCTATAGGATCAGAGATTTTCCTTATTCAGGTTCTCGGGATCAGTACAGTCATTCTTTAGCTCAATTCGATTGCCCAAATTAACAAGGTGCCACTTCCAGTGCCACCAGTGGTCAACGCCCAAACAAGATTTATGAATTTCAGTCTAGAAAAGATCAGGAAAGTTCTCCTGATATGGTCACTGGTATGTTATAGATCTTTTATTTGCATATTTATTCCTTATTAGATCTAGGATCTTCTCTGTCTTTTGTAACTCCTTAAATAACAGTTAATTTCAAAATCAGACCAGAAATCTTAATAGAGCCTTTCTTAGTCTCTGCCCCAGTGGGTCAGTCCATCATAGCCCGGTGGGTATACAGGAACTGTCTGGTTATGATATCTTAGAAATTCACTTCAGCAGACTTAGTAGGATTAGAGATGATGGATATTGATGTCATTCTCAACATGGATTGGCTCCATTCATGCTATGCCTTAGTTAATTATAGAAACAAAATTGTTCATTTTCAGTTTCCAAATGAACCAATCATTGAATGGAGGGGTAGTACCACAACGCTTAAGGGTCAGTTAATTTCATACCTTAGAGTGAGAAAAATGATATCAAAGGGATGCGTCTATCATTTTGTGTGAGTCAAAGACTCTAGTTCAGAGACTTCTAGTCTTGAGTCAGTTCCAGTAGTGAATAAATTCTCAGATGTATTTCCCGAGATCTTCTTGGAGTTCCTTTCGAAAGGAAAATTGACTTCAGAATAGACCTTCTTCTAGATACTCAGCCCATATCTATTCCACCATACAGAATGGCTCTAGTTAAACTTAGAGAATTAAAAGAATAGTTAAAGAAACTTTTAGACAAAAGGTTCATCAGACCCAACATTTTCTGTGGGGCGCACCAGTTTTATTCGTGCATAAGAAAGACAGTTCTCTTAGAATGTGTATAAACTACCATCAGTTGAACAAAGTCACAGTCAAGAATAAATATCCACTTTCTAGAATCGATGACTTGTTTGACCAACTTCATGGCGCCAGTTACTTTTCTAAGATAGACCTTAGATCAGGTTATCATCAGCTTAGAGTTAGAGAATGTGACATTCCCAAAATAGCTTTCCAAACCTAGTATGGTCACTTTAAATTCCTAGTCATGTCCTTTGGTCTTACAAATGACCCAGCAGCCTTCATGGACTTAATAAATCACATGTTTAAGTAGTACTTGGACATTTTAATTATAGTCTTCATAGATGACATTCTTGTCTACTTCCGTAGCAAGAATGATCACGCAGATCACCTCAGAATCATACTTCAGACTCTCAAAGCTCATCAGTTCTTCACCAAATTCAGTAAGTTTAAATTTTGGCTAAGGTTAGTAGTATTCTTTGTTCATATTCTTTCTTGTTATGGCATTAGAATCGATCCTCAAAATACCAAGGCAATAAGAAAATAGCCTAGATCCATCTCTCCATCAAATATCAGGAGTTTCTTGGGTTTAGCTGGTTATTACCGATGGTTTGTTGAAGAGTTTTCATCTATAGCATCCCCCATGTCCTGATTGACTCAGAAAAAAGTCACGTTTCAGTGGACAGATTCTTATGAGAAGAGTTTTCAGGAGTTGAAGACTCGACTTACCTCAGCCCTAATTTTGATGTTACCAGATGGTTCAGATTGGTTTGTTGTGTACTGCGATGCATCCAGAGTAGGTTTAGGTTAAGTCCTCATGCAAAGTGGTAAGGTCATAGCCTATGCCTCTAGAAAACTTAAGTCCCATGAGAAGAATTACCCTACCCATGATCATGAGTTAGTAGCTGTAGTGTTTGCCTTAAAGATTTGGAGGAACTATTTTTATGAGGTGCATATTGATGTGTTCACAGATCACAAATACTTATAGTATGTGTTCTCTTAGAAAGATTTAATTTATGTCATAAAAAATGGTTAGAGTTGTTGAACGATTATGATATGAGTGTTCTGTATCATCCGGACAAGGCCAATATAGTGGCAGATACTCTCAGTAGGTTGTTTATGGGTAGTATTGATTATGATGAGAATGGTAAGAAGAAGTTAGTTTAGGAAGTTCATCATCTTGCCCGACTAGGTGTCCGCTTAGTCGATTCAGTAGAGGGTAGTGTCCGGGTTCAAAATAGTTCAGAATCATCTCTTGTTTCTGAACTAAAGAAAAAGTAGGATAGAGATCCCAACCTTGTTAAGTTTAAAAAGTCATTCAGAGACCAAAAAGAAGAGGCTTTCTCTAAAGGGGGAGATAGTGTATTGCGATGCCAAGGTCTTCTATGTGTGCTAGGCGTAGATGACTTAAGGCAATGAATTCTTGTAGAAGCGTATGATGTGCGTTACTCGATTCATCTAGGGGACACTAAGATGTACCATGATTTATGGGAGATCTATTGGTGGAGAGGGATGAAGAGGGATATCGCCAAGTTTGTAGATAAATACTCTACATGTTAACAGGTTAAGATTGAGCATTAGAAGCCTAGTGGGTGTATGCAGGAGTTAAGTATTCCCAAATGGAAATGGGAAAAAGTGAACATGGACTTTGTGATGAGTTTGCGTCGTACCCACCATCAGTATGATTCTATCTCGGTCATTGTAGACAGGATGAACAAATCAGCTCATTTCTTGCCAGCCCATACCTTTTATTTATCTGAGGACAATATCAAACTCTAGACCAGAGAGTTGGTCAGGTTACACGGAGTCCTAGTGTCTATCATCTCAGATAAGGGTACCAAATTTACCTTTCACTTCTGGAAAGTATTCCAAAAGGGTCTTGGGACCCAAGTTCACCTCAGTACAGCTTTTCACCCTCAGACAGATGGTCAAGCAGAAAGAACCATTCAGACTCTGAAAGATATGTTAAGAGCCTGCGTTGTTGATTTTAAAGGTAGTTGGAATGACCACTTGCCTTTGATTGAATTTGTATATAATAACAGTTATCATTCCAGTATCCAGATGGCTCCATTTGAGGATCTTTATGGTAGGAGATGTAGATCTTTAATTGGTTTATTTGAGGTAGGTGAGGCCATATTAGTAGGTCCTGACTTAGTACTTGATACCTTAGAGAAGGTTCAGTTGATCAGGGAAAGGCTTAGTTCCTAGAGCTGACAGAAATCATATATAGACATGAGGATAAAAGATCTCGAGTTAGAGGTCGGTGATTTTGTGTACTTGAAAATCTTTCCCATGAAGGGGGTAAAGAGGTTCGACAAGAAGGTAGCTTATGAGCTCGATTTGCCTTCAGACCAAGCCTTAGTTCATCCAGTCTTCCATGTCTCTTTGCTCAAGAAATGTATAGGTGACCCAACAGTAGTAATCCCTATTCAGAGCATTGATGTTCAGAACAACCTCTCTTATGAAGAGATCCAGTTGAAATCCTAGACTATCAGACTCGTAGACTGAGGAACAAAGAAGTCCCTCTAGATAAAGTTCTTTGGCGAAATCAGTCTGTCAAGGGAGATACTTGGGAAATAGAAGAAGACATGCGTACCAAGTATCTTCACCTCTTATCTGCCGACTTAGATCAAGATCAAGGTAATAATTCTCCTTAAGCTTACCCAGTTTTATGTTCAGTGTTCGTTACAAACTTGGTATTAAATACCATTGCATATTCAGTCATGCATTCATGTATTAGCTCAGTTATATAATTATGCGTCAGAGATGCATTCTCTTTGTGAGAAACTTAGTTCTTCAGAACAGTCAGTCATGCATTCATGAATCAGTTACACATGCATCAGATATGCATGTTCAGTATTATATGTTCAGCTTGTCAGTCATGTCAGACATGAGATCATGTTTTAGTATTCATATTTAGTATGTACATCAATTATCTTCTCCCCTCACCCTCAGTATCATTCAAGGATGAATGTTCTCATTAGGGAGATATTATAATACCCTGTACTTTTTCTTGGCTAATTTCATCTTAAGAATGTCTAGTAATAGCTTCTAAATTGAACGATGGTTATTCCATGAGAAATTTTCAAGATTTTTACTTTTTTTCATGTGGGAAATTCAATAAGCTTTCCATCGATATAAGATTCATCCAAATTCGATAACTAGGTCAGAAATTACGGCTATTTAAAGTTCCCATAGTAAAACAACACCATATTAGTCAGTGGCGCAGTGCACCACAAGAGGAAATGGCATTTGGAAAATTCTACTAGGGGTCCGCGATTATGGCACGTCATGACAGGGCCAAAATTTAAAATTTTCCTTTTCCAGTGTCTTAGCGCAATTTCCTCCACGTCGCACCAAAGTTCCATGTTGCAAAAGAGAGGCAATGCGATGGCTCTGTGTTGCACCATTCCTCAGTTTCCCAATTGTCTAATTCCAGTGACACGGCACGATAGCGTCGCGTGGTTCTAGGGGTCCAGTTTGGGAAAATTTTACTGAAATTAAATGACGCATCCAGGGTTAAAAGGGTCAACTTCCCACTCTTATTTAAGCCCTTTAACACGTGTTTCAACCACTTTTCACCCAAAATATACTAGTTTCTCTCAAGAACAAGCTAGGGTTTTCATAGAAGATCCAATTTCAAGAAAGTTTCACCATCAATCTTCATGAAATCACGAACTAAGGTATGCATAGTGTTCATTCATGGACTCCTTTCGTCCATGAAGCCCAAGAATCCCTTTTCTAAATTCAAGTTTATAGATTTTCTTATGAATTTCATGATTGAGCTTCTCTTGTTTATGTGGATAGTAAGAAATTGACTCCATGTTGGGTGATAAATTCTATCTGGGGTTAAATTATTATAGATATAGATTCATGCAAACCTATGACTAAACCCTTGAATGATGAAATTAGAATTGAACCATGATGTTTAATTATTGTACAATGATGTTTACATGTACCATGCCTACAATATGTTTGAGTAAATGGCCAGATGGAGGAAAAATTCCTAACTAGCATGATACCATGAAATCCACATGTATGTACAAGTTATGCCTATCACATGTTTTGATGAAATGCTTCTGTAAATGTATTATGGATTAGGATGTTAGTTATATTTTCAAGTAAGTTCTGCTTAGTCATTTTCCTTCCATCGAGTCCTGGGGGTAATCGTACCCAAAACATTAGCTGTGTGCCTAGAGCTATGTTATGTTTTCATAATACTCTCAGTCAAGCTATGATCCTTAGACTTCAGACAGTCTTACGACTCAGGAAATCTCCATGATCTCATGAACCCAGTTAGTTGCCAGATATCAGTAATATTTCGTCAGTCAGTAACTCAGTCCATGTATAATTTTAGAAAATCATGTTCAATGTCTATTCAGATGGTAGTAGAAGTTAGCACTGAGTGAACCCAAGGGTGGGAACTCACCTATTATATGAGGGTGTGATTCTTAGAAGCAATCCTTGCATTCTAGAACTATGTAGCCAGCATAGGTTGAGACATCATAGCCCGCTATATGAGAGTAGATGAGGTGGCTTAGCCTACTATAAGAGGGTTCCCACCATTCTCACTAGAGTTACCTATTATATTAGGGTCACTCACAGATTGTCCTTACTAGTGGCACAGTACTGACACCCTTCCAATCAGGGCATAGATTGTACCCCAATTAAGATATAATGCACCATTTGGGGTATGTTGGTTAAGTCTTAGTATCAGTCTCAGTAAAAGAACTCAGATAGTTCTTCAAAATTCAGGACTGTTAGATACAGTCAACTCAGATACAGTATGGAAATCAGCTAGTTCCATCAGATTTAGGACTGTCAAATACAATCACTAATGTTATCAGTTATCAGAATTCAGTCATTAGTCATGTTAGTCATCAGCATACTCATGTTATCACGATTTCATATATAGTTACTATGTATGCATGCATGTATTCTCACTTTCATATTAGTATGTTAGCCAGTATTATTCATACATATGAACCCCATGTATTCAGCCTACCTCACATACATACTAGTACTTTCAAAGTACTGACGCATTTGCGCTATGGTGTCTTATACCATTGGTTCAGAGACACGAGATCCAGAGCAGCAGTAGATTCCAGTCTCAACAGTCAGAGTTAGAAGTGAGTCCTCATCTTTAGACGACATAATTATTCCTTATTATCTCATTTATTAGTTTATTAGTTAGAGTTAGTTGGGGACATGTCCCATCAACTCCTTACTCAGATAGTTCAGTTAGTTAGAGGCTTTCTAGACTATCATGTTTCAGACTTCAGCATGTTCAGTTTTGTTTTGGGTATTCTATTACCCCACACAAATGTTATATCATTCAGATCATGTTCAGTATTGAACCTTATGGCCTTTCAATTCATGTTTCCGCATTTTTATGTCATGTTATGCAGTGTACAGGTATTGATATCAGTAATGGGTTAGCTTATGGTCCTTTGGAGTCATGATCACTGTGTAGAATTCCAGGTACCAGATTCGGGGCGTTATAACCCTGGAAACCCAATACACCATCTACCCCTTGGAAGAAAACCTCTACTTTCTGATCTCTAACTGACTTCTTCAGCTTAACTAGTCTAGGATCCCTATCTTGCTTTTGTTTCACTTCAGCAACCAAAGAAGATTTTTAACTCTTCTAAACCCATACATTACCCTTAGCTGAGTCAACCAAACGAACGGCTAATCTAGGTAATTGATGAACCTCCTAAACCAACTTCTTCTTATTGCCTTCAACATGAGCCACTACCCATGGACAATCTACTGAGGGCATCCGCCACTACATTGGCCTTTCTCGGATAATACAAAATGCTCATATGATAATCTTTAAACAATACTAACCACCTTCTCTGATGAAAATTCAACTCTTTCTACGAAAACACATACTGCAAAATTTTGTGATCCGTGAACACATCAACATGCACCCCATGTAGATAATGCCTCCAAATTTTCTAGGCAAACACAATAGCTGCTTACTCAAAATCATGGGTAGGATAATTCTTTTCATGGGGATTAAGCTATCTAGAGGCGTTGGCTATGACCTTACCTCTTTGCATTAACATAAAACCCAAACCAAATCTAGAAGTATCACAGTAGACAATAAACCTATATAAACCATCGAGTAATGTCAAAATTGGGGCTGAGATGAGTCGAGTCTTCAACTGCTGAAAACTCTTTTCACAAGACTTTGACCACTAAAATTTGACTTTCTTCCAAGTTAATCTGGACATGGGGGATGCAATAGACAAAAACCTTTTAACAAACTATCGGTAATAGCCAGCCAAACCCAAGAAACTCTTAATGTTTGCTAGAGAAATGGGTCTGGGCCAGTTTTTCACTGCTTCAGTCTTTTGAGGGTCAACTCTAATACTATCACTAGAAATAATATGACCAAGGAAAGCTATTGACCTTATTTAAAATCCACACTTACTAAATTTAGTGAACAACTGATGGGCTCTAAGAGTCTGCAATACAATTCTAAGATGGTTTGCATGGTCGTTCTCATTATAGGAATAGACAAGGATGTCATCTATGAAGACTATGACGAACATGTCCAAGTACTATTTGAACACTCGGTTCATCAAGTCCATGAAAGCTGTTGGGGAATTTGTAAGATCGAAAGACATAACTAGAAATTCAAAGTGGTCATACCGAGTTCTGAAAGCTATTTTTAAAATGTCACATTATCTGACTCTAAGTTGTTGATAGCCGTATATGAGGCCTATCTTAGAGAAGTAACTGGCACCCTGAAGTTGGTTGAAAAGTCATCGATTCTAGGGAGTGGGTACTTATTCTTTATAGTGACTTTGTTCAACTGATGGTAATCAATACACACACAAAAAAAACCATCTTTCTTTCACATAAAAAGGACTAGAGCGCCCCATGGGGAAACATTAGGCCTAATAAGCCCCTTATCTAGAAAGTCTCTTAATTTTTCCTTTGATACTTTTAGTTCTACTGGAGTCATTCTATCTGGTGGAATAGAGATAGGCTGGGTATCTAGAAGTAGGTCTATTCCGAAGTCAATTTTCCTTTCAGGAGGAACTCCAGGAAGATCTTCAGGGAACACATCTGGAAATTCCCTTACTACTAAAACTGACTCGGGATTTGAAGTCTCTAAGCTAGAGTCTTTAACTCAAACAAGATGGTAGAGACACCCATTGGATATCATTTTTCTCGCTCTATGGTATGAAACAAGATGACCTCTATATATTGAAACACTATCCTTCCATTCAAGGACAGTTTCATTCGAAAACTAAAAATGAACAACTTTGTTTCTACAATCAACTGAAGCATAGAATAAGTGGAGCCAATCCATGCCAAGAATGACATTAAAATCAATCATCTCTGACTCCATAAGATTAACTGAAGTGACTTTCTGGGATATTATGATCGAATAGTTCTTGTATACCTACCTGGATACAATAGAGACATCTACTGAGGTAGGCACTGAGAAGGGTTCTGTTAAAGTCTCAAGATTGATCCTGAAATTAACAGCTATGTAAGGGGTTACAAAAGAAAGAGATGCTCCTGGATCTAACAAAGCATAAACATGTAAATGAAAGGCCTATAACATACCAGAAACCATATCAGGAGAATTTTTCTGATCTTGTCAGGACTAAAGTACATACAATATATTTGGGCACTGACCACTGGTGGCACTAGAAGCGGCACCCTGCTGAGTTGGGCGATCGGATGGAATTGGAGGACGACTGGACTGACCCTGCTGACCACTCTGTGGGAAATCCCTGAGCTTGTGGATTGGCTTTCCACACCCAAAGCATACATCACTGCCAGCTCTACATACACCTTGGTGGTTTCTACCATATTTTTGGTAAAGAAGATTTGTGCGACTGCTGTTCACACTTCCCTGGGGCTTAGGTCCTGGCGCCCTATCCCATTTATCATTTCCAGGCTTTGATATTGGAGCACTAGTTGAAGATAGAGCTGGCACTAAGGATTTCTAACAAAATTGAGGATGGCTACCACTTTTCGAACTCGGTTGAGAAAAATTAAAAGTACCTGTTCTGGCTCTCTTATTTTCTCTCTTTCTCTTTCCTTATATTTCTGCTCCTCAATCTATTAAGAATGGACTATCAACCTAGATAATTCTATTTCTTTAATCAAAATCGCAGTCCTACACTCTTTGACCATGCTATCAGCCACACCCGAGATGAACTTACTCATCCTAGACCTGTCATCAGACACAACATTAGGAGCATACTTGTTTAGCTGATTAAACTTAAGAGAATACTACTTCACACTCATATTTCCCTTCCTTAGATTAATAAACTCCTGCACCTTAGCTTCCCTTAACTCTAAGGAAAAGAACCTATCAAGAAAATCTATAACAAACTCCTACTATTTAACAGGCCCTGCATCTGCCCCTTTATCTCTCTTCTAGTGCTTATACTAGGTGTGAGCAACATCCTACAACTGAAAGCCCCCAACTCTTCACTTTCACTAAAATTCACACCCATAATATCAGTTACCTTCTAAACCATGTGGAGGAACTCCTAGGGATCCTCATCAGGCTTAGATCCCAAAAACAAAGATGGGTTTATTCGGGTGAAATCCCAAATCCTAGTTGCAGCAGTATTAGTGTAACGACCCAAGACTACCCCCTAGTCGTCACACGATTCTTATGACCCCAAAGGACCACAAGCTAACCCATAACTCATATCTTCTATGAGTACTGAATAATAATACTAACATTAATACGAAAAAATAAATAGAAAGGACATAAGGTTCAAAGCATCTTTAAAATACAACATCTGAATCTAAAATACTGTCAGAAAAATCTAATATGAAAAGCCTCTAAATGAATCTGTCTGAAAGTGGAGTTGATGGGACAATCCCCCAACTAACTCCATCTACTAAAATACTGCTAAGCTGAAGTACTAAAATAAAATCATATCCTCAATAGATAAGGACTCACTGCTAAATTTCCTACTGCTGGCTGAGTCTGGCTAAGTGCGGTCAGGAACCTGAGCATCCAAACCTATGATATAAAACATCATAGCGTAGAAAAGTATGCATCATTACGTGGGACTATACTGGTATGCTAATTAGATAAGGTTGAATGCATGGGTTCATATGCATGAACAATAACTAACTAAATGATATAGAGTAACTGAATATAAGAGTACGTGTATACTATAGCTGAGTTTTTCTGAAGCTAAGTACTGAGTTTTAAATACTGTATAACTGATATCTGAAATTACTGATAACTGAATTACTGCTATTGATTGACTATGTCTGATAGTCCTGATTCTGTAGAGCTGAACTGAGTTCTAAACTAAAGAGTGAAACTAAAACTGTGGGAGGTAATTATCTAACCAACATGCCTTTCTTTGAACTGATTAGGGTCCAACCTTAACCCAGTTGGAAGGGTGCTAATACCGTGCTACAGGTACTAACACTGGTTGTGAGTTAACCCTAACTAGCAAAAAGACATTTTGACAACCCTCACTGATAGAAAAAATCATGGGAGATGTGTCAACCCTTATCTAGCAGAAAGTCATCTCAATCTATGGTCGCTATGTAGTTCTATAACTCAGGAATCGCTACTAACGATCAAACCCTACAATAACTGGAATGCCCCCATCCCTGGGTTCGCTCGGTGCTAAATTCTACTCCCAACTGGAAGTCATTGAACTGATTATACTGAAATGAACTGGACTGTTATGGAGTTTACAGAGTTTTCCTAAGTTCTATAACTGACGGAGTTCTACTGAGTTCTGTAATGGACTGAGAGTACAACAGATTGTGACATGACTGATACTATCCTATCACTGATACTGGCTCTAGGTAAACAACTAAATTAACCAGTATTAAATACCCCCAGGACTCGATAGCATGAAAAGTAAAGCAAAACATCATCTTGAATAACATAGCAATGCTCACTTGGTCATAATTCATTCATAGAGACATTTCATCAAACACTTGTAATGTATTGACTTGTACATATACCAGCATGTCATGACTGCATCATTTAATTCATATGGACATTCTATCAAACTCTTGGGGAGCACAACTTAATGCACATAATCATGAATAACATATAAACGTGACAACCACAATGTCCAAATTACAATTCCATGGGTTAAGCATGCAATTCATATAATTCCCAACAAAAATACTAATTTAATTTCATGAATCATACAATAATCATGGATTAAAACACAATTAATCTCATAGACACATTAATCACTTTGTAAATTCAAGGGTTTATCAAGATTATCACATATTCACTATACATGCTATTCAATTTCATGAAATTTGCACTTAAATCATGGATCAAAACCCAACTACTATCATGAACATGAATTCAATATAATTCAAACATGAAAATCATAAATTTGAGATCTTGTATATTTAAAAAGGGATTCTTGGACTCTATGGGTGAAAGGAACCCATAAATGAACACATAACATACCTGAGAAGAAGATTTCTTGAAGGTTCTTGCAGAGATTCTTGAGGATTGACCTTGATTCTTAAACTAGGGTTTTTGCCTGTTGAGAGAGAATGATTTAATTTGGGTAAAAAGTGAATATATAATGGTGTAACTAGGTTTATTAGGGTTGGATTTCATGTTAAAGGCTGACTAGGTCCATGGAAAAAGACTCAAATACCCTTGAAAAGATTTAAGAACTCAGAATTTAAAATTGGAAATTAACTAAAAAATCCCGATCTAGGCTTTTGGCGCGATGTGGTGCTATTCGTCGTGTCACTGAAAAGTGGACAACTAGGAATTAAAATATCAATGCAATGCTGTGGAATCATGTTACCCCTTGGATGCGACCTGGAAGTACACCGTGATGCGGTGGGTCACGTTAGTGTACTGGAAACTGACAAATGTGAAACTACGCTGTGGCACAATGCGCTGGTATCGCAGTACCTCACTGGAAAATGGAAATTCCATTTGAACTTCCTCCGCGATGCACTAGAGTACCAGGTGGTACACTGTCTGACTAAAATGGCTCTAACTTTTCGCCCGAGTGTCAGATTTGGGCGAATTTGGTATCGATAAAAATTGCATATGTATAAAAGTGTATTCATATTTAAAGCAAGTCTTTGATATTTTTGAGATGAATTTAAGCTAGGTAAAATTATGGGGTGTTACAATTAGCCACCAAAACGGATGGGGCGGTAGTCGACTGATTATTTTAGGCTGCTACTGAGTGAGATAAGGTAGTGAATGACGCTCTAAATTCGGAACGAGAGACATACTTGTTCAGGGGATCTTCCTGAATAGGTGGAGGTGCAGCCTAATTCCTATTTCTTCTTCCATTAGTATTTTTGGGAGGCATATTCTATCAAAAAAAAGGAAATTGGATTAGAAAAAGGGTTTAAATTAAGCTCATGCTCAATCGCAACACCTGAACACTAAAAGAAGAGAAATTTTTCCTAAAACATCTTGTAGCCCATTGTCCAAAAGTGTCGCATGCTTTACACACATGCACAAGACTCTACTGAATGTGGCTTTTAGACTTCCTAGGACACTATAAAATCTTAGGCTCTGATACCAAATTTGTAATGCCCCGAGAGTACACCCTAGGTGCTACACAGTGCTTACGATCACAAGTGACCACAAGCTAACCCATGCTGGTACCTGCTGTGAGCACTGAATAAAATAACAAAGAACATGTGTAAAATTTAACTAAAAATGCCATAAAGTTTTAAAATATAAAAAAACAATCTCTGAGTTGATAAGCCTGAAAACAACTGTCTGAAAACATTACTGAAAAGACTGTCAATAACAACTGATAACTGACTAACTACATAAAAGTATCTGAAAGGCTCTAACTGAACGACTATGGAGTTGATGGGACAAGTCCCTAACTAAGTCCAACTGACTGCTAAAATTGAGATACTAAAATCATGATAAAGGTCACACCCTTAACTGGCAGGTGAGCCCCTATCCCTAGGTTCACTCGATGCTAACTTCTACTCCCAACTGAACTGACTTTAATTATTCGACTGAATTAAGCTTACTGACATGGGGTACTGACTTAACTGATAATACTTTAATATATCCAAAACCATTCTGAAAAAATACTGAAACTAAGTAAAAAACTAAGTTTTCAAGTATTCATAACCCCCAGAACTTGATAACATTTACAGTAAAAGCATACCAAAACTTTAATAGCATAATAAATAGTCCTTGCTCAAAATTCATCTCTTAGGCATTTCATCAAACACTTGCAATTCATGGTTTAAACATGGAAATAGTTTTAACATATAAAGATAGCATGATTTTAATAATAAAATCACCAATTAAGGCTTAAATCAGCGAACAAGTACCAGTCAAGACATTTCAGGTTTAATAACAACAACAATCGCATGGAAATATGATATAAACTCAAGATTCATGAAATTTCATAGGTAAAATTCATGGGAACATGTAAAAATAATAACTTTAATATTTGAAATTGAGTTCTTGGACTCCATGGGTGAAAAGGCCTCATGGATGAACATTTAACATACCTTAATTGAAGAAATCTTGGAAGTTCTTGGTGGATTTCTTGAGAATTGATCTTGAAGCTTGAAGGTCTAGGGTTTGTTCTTATGAGAGGATGATTTCAATGTAGGGAAAATTATAAAAAATGATGCAGAAGTGTTATTTTGGGACCTAAATCCCATGTTTTGGCTGAATTGGTTGAAGGGAAAAGACCTAAATGCCCTTGGAAAAGTGTAACTAAAAATAGGAAATTCACAGGCCGCGATAGAGCGGACGCCGTGGGCTCTGGAGCACTGGACTATAGCAGGCACCCGGGCTCTATCACGGGCTCCCCCAGCACCGGACTATAGCGGGCACCTTTGGCGAATCACATGTTGCCTCTATTTTGGACGTCGAAACTCATCCTTTTGCTTGCTTTACAATTCCAAAACTCACTCGTGATGTACTATTGACTTCCCTGATCATGAATCAACTTAAAAATCAACTTTTCAATGTCAGAACATTAAAAATAAATTCATCAAAGTTAAGGGCTTTTAAAGTGACTAAGTCTTAATACTTAGTGAAATATTCTAAGTCTTTGACCTCTTTAACATGCAAGAGTGAGTTGAAACATGCTAGGATCTTACGGGGTCTCACATTTTGCAGGAAGAACAAATTATAAAAATGAAAGAAAGAAGTTATAAGTCAAGCAAGGAAGATATATCCGCTACAAGTTCATCAAAGATTACAAAAGGACAAGAAAGATAAAATAATAAAATTCTCACCTAGGTTTTTGAATTTCTCATCAAAGTTTCATGATATTTTTATGCCAAAATATCATTAAGATTGCACGGTAAATTATCATGTCAATTTCTCATCAAGATCTCCTGATATATTGATATTATCTTGTAAAGTTTCATCTAGATATTCACAGAATTTTTATATAAATAGGCTTGAAGGAAAGAGACACTACGCACTATGAGAAAGATTCATTAGTCTTGTTTTCTTTCTCTTCTCTTCTTTATCTTTTAGTAGGATAATGTTTTCTAAGTAGTTTTATTTCTCCCTAATGGAGTAGTTTCTTTCAGTTTGGATAGTTGATGAAACCAAATATATATATATATATATCAGTATTAATACATGCTTTGCCTGTACGCTTTACTTACATCTTTAAGTTATTTTTATATTGATTTTGTAATTCTCACGGAGAAAAATTAATATACAATAACTAATGAGTAAAACAGTAGATGAAGAGTAATTTTTAGTTATTTATTATTTCAAATCTTTAATTTTGCTTCTTTTACTCCTAATTGCAAAGGAATTTACTCAAGCAAGTTTATTGATTTAATGATCTCTATCTTATTTCTTGTAGTCCTAATTCTCATGGAGGAATTAACTCAAATAAGTTTATTATTTTAAGGGGTCTTCATCTTACTTCTTTCAGTTCTAATTCTCATGGGAGGGTTAACTTAAATAAGTTTATTGATTTAAAGACTAATTGTAAGAGGTCTTTATACCTTTTAGCACAATCAAACAAGAAAATATTTTGATTCAACTGTCACTAGTATAAAATTATTTAATTAGCATAACCTCACCGAGTGTTAATTAATTAATTATTTCTTAGTGAGATAAATATAATTCTATCAGAAATAAGAAATTATTATTTAGATAAAATATATGTGGAAATTGAGATTTTATTATATGTCACGATTCAAAATAGGACCATGATCAGTGCTAAGAAGGTTGGAATTTCAAACAATCTTCGACAGTATTCTATAGAAAATCAGGCAAAGTTTTTCCTACTTTGGGCCTATCAAAAGAAATTTCTTGTCTCAAATCAACAACATAACACACCAGTAACACTAAAACATTCACCAATATCATCAACAAATCATTCACCATGAAATATCAGTATGAAATTCATTTTCAAACTATGAGAAGAAGTCAAATACTCCACAATCTATAAAAATAATAGAATACTCAAATTCTAAAGAAATGACTATCGAGGGAATCTAAGAGTTTTCAAGGAAAAGAATATAACAAATAAATAAACTGTTACCCATGTGCATAAGTGCGGGACTCACCAAGAATATACCAACTCGAATACTCTAGCTAACAAAATCCTCACCTTCACATGTGTTCTTTGAAAAAATAGCAAGGAGTGAGACGCTACCTCGATGAGAAATAACACTTAACCACAACCATTTTAATGGGGACAAGTCATAAAACATCATAAAATAAATGCCCTTTCAAAAATAATAATGATAAGCAACATCATTTGTTTCATTGTGAGCAAGATAAACCAATTATTAAGTACCAAACATTGTATCATATTAATTATTAGATAGTTGGGAGATTTCCAAGAATGAATCATATAATCAGTGTGGCATTCTACTTCAAGAAATAGCCAATAACAGTGACCCTTTTAAAAGAAGTCAATTATCTTATCAATAGGTCCTTACTTGAGGGAGATAAGCAATAGTATGTTAGTTTTTCCTTCTCACTAGCGAGGGTTGCAGCAGTCATCTATAAATACAAGATGCACCAGGTCTAACGAGCACGCTGTTAGCTACGGAATTCAAATCAAGGTATACTCTAATTTTACTTTCTTTGTAAATAATAAGTACTCATATGAAATCATTTTCAAAATAGTACAGGGCATTTAAGTTTATATAAAAATATATTGTATATAAACTTGAATGAAACACATGTCAAAATACTTATGTCTCAAGTAAATGACATAACCTTCACAATAATAGTGTCATATCTCAAATAAATATTTCAATATCATATCAAGTTAAAAACTTGCCCCACGTGCAATTTCAAAGCATTCGGTAACTCTTGTTTTCATCAAAATCATGTATAAAATATGCAAGTTAAGAATCACAAATTATGATAAGGTTACTAATCACTATACACTTGTTGGAATATCAAGCTTGTCTCCTTAATAAGTATGTATGAATTTCTTCAATCAATCTATAATCATATCATATCAATCTTGTGTTAATTTCTTCGTTAGACTAAAACATAACTACTTCAAACTACCAAACTCTAGGAATTTCATGATTGGATATCAATTTGTCGACTTATCCTAATTTTTTGCTTCAACCCATGAGAACATACTTATAACTAATTTTTATCACTATTATAAATCACAATAACATCGTTGTCCACATACTATTTTTTGGTTAAGCTGAAAATATAAAAGTTACAATTCAATCATTTAATATACTTGCTCCATTAATGAGAGTTTAAAGATTTTTCTATCAGTCAAACCCTTGATTCTTAAACTCTCAACCCCAAATCTATTGTCATTAGTTATATTAGTCAAATTTATGGAGCAAGTAATAAACTTTAACTTCAACCCAATAGAAATATCTCAAGAATTTCTTTTTTTTTTCCTTCTCTTGGAGTGTATGATCCCTTTTGGTTTCACAATTCTGCTCTTTCTTTTCTCTGTAACCAACTTATTTTTTGTTGTTTTATGATTGTTGCGCTAGGTCCCCCCAAAACCCCCCAGCTTTTTTTTACTTAATACCTACAAATGGTTTTACGGCCATTCTATTTACCTTTTTTTTTTACTTAAAATGTTTTTTTAAATAAGGAGTATTATATTTTTCCAGCCTTATGAAATTTGGTCTCTAGATTTATGATAAGTGCATACTTGAAGACTGAAATAAGTTAGGGTACTTGAATCACATATCGCTTTCGACTCCCATGTAGCTTCTTCAATAGTATGGTTCTTCCATAAGACTTTCACGAAAGAAAACTCCTTCGACCGCAACTTCCTTACTTGTTGATCAATAAAAGCCACTGGTTCCTCCTTATAGGTTAAGTTCACATTCAATTGCAAGGTCAGTGCTTTGAGCACACGATAAAAATCTGACATACACTTCTTTAGCATAGAGACATGAAACACTAACTGAATGAAAGCCATCTCAGGAAAGAGTGCCAAATGATACATGTAAAACCCCAAATATAGTACCTGGAATGCCACACGATGCTTATGACCCTGAAGGACCACAAGCTAACCCATTACTAATATATGTAACTGAGCACTGCATAACATACTGTATAAATAAGGAATAAAAGATTGAAAAGCCATAAGGTTAAAAAATCAATTAAAATATAATATCTGGAGATATGGTATATCAATACCAAAATAACTGAAATAACTATTTGAACATGCTAGTCTGAAAGCCTCTAAACTGTCTGAATAAGGAGTTGATGAGACATGTCCCCAACTAACTCCAACTGCTGAAATAAACTAAGTACTAAAAGAATAAAATAGTTAAATAATAACATCCTCGAATGATAAGGACTCACTGATAGTCTGTCTGCTAAACGGATGATCTACTAAGGATGCTCTGGAGCTCGTGCTTCTGAACCTATGGTATAAAACACCATAGCACAAAAAAAGTATGCGTTAGTACGTGAGAATGTACTGGTACGCAAGTGTGGTAAGCTGAATGCAAAGGTTTATATGCATGAACTATAACTGACTAACGTGAACGTGAACATGACTACGTGAGGATACATGCATGAATACATGAACTGTAACTGAAGTGATGATAATACTGAATCTAAATACTGATAACATGAGTTTCATATTAACTGAGTGACTGTGTCTGAGAGTCTTGATTCTAATGGAACTAGCTGAGTTTCGTGCTGAACTGGGACTGAGACTGTGGGAGATAGTCATCTAACCGACATAACCCTAATAAGCCATTATAGCTGAGTTGGGGTCCAATCTGTAACCCTAATTTGAAGGGTGTCAGTACCATACCATTGGTAAGGACAAGCTGTGAGTGACCCTCATCTGGCAGTGTCCCCAAAGGAGAATGGTGGGACCCTCATCTGGCAGTGTTGATCCACCTCATCAACCCTCAACTGACATTATTTATGTCTCAACCTATGTTGGCTACATAGTTTTGGAATGCAATGATTGCTTCTAAGGGTCACACCCTCTACTGTCAGTGTGTGCCCTCATCCTTGGGTTCGCTCGGTGCTGAA
Source organism: Capsicum annuum (assembly GCF_002878395.1). Taxonomy (NCBI): domain Eukaryota; kingdom Viridiplantae; phylum Streptophyta; class Magnoliopsida; order Solanales; family Solanaceae; genus Capsicum; species Capsicum annuum. The sequence goes on from NC_061121.1 coordinate 34,792,169, forward strand.
TTCTACTTCCAACTGAGTAGACACTGAACTAATTATACTGAGATGAACTGGATTGAGTTCATTAAGTTTTATGGACTGACAGAATGTTACTAAATCTTGTTAACTGACTGAGTTTATGAGATTATTGAGTTTTCCTAAGTCATGTAACTGACTGAATTCTACTGATCATGGCAAGACTGAGATTATTATGAAACTGACACTGGCTCTAGGCATACAACTAAATTTTTGGGTATAAATACCCCTAGGACTCGATAGCATAAAAGTAAATCATGGCATAAGTTTGAAATCACAACAATGGCTACACATATATCCACAATTCATTGACTAAGACATTTCATCAAACACTTGACATGCATTAACTTGTACATGAATGGGGATTTCATACTATTATACTATAATGGCACTTTTTCCTTCACATAGGAATTTAATCCAACATATGGGGAGCATACTTTGGTTATATCATCATCAATGCATCTAATTATCATGGTTGCATAAATAAATTTGCAATTTGAAGGGTTTATCATTAATATTATGCAAATCATCACATACTAGGATCAATCATTGGAACATGTAATTTAAAACATGAATAAAAATCAAACAACAACATGGACATGGATTTCAATTCAACTAAATCATGAACATTCATAATTCACAATCTTTGGAATTTGAAAAGAGATTCTTGAGCTTCATAGGTGAAAGGGACCCATGAATCAACACTTGACATAACTTGATTATGAGTTTTCTTGAAGTTCTTAGACTTGAAGAACTTGAATCTCTTAATTTCTTGAAGAAGGGTTGGGATCTTGTTCTTGGGGATTGATTTTTAAGAGAAACCTTAATTTGGTATTGTAGATGAATAATAAAGTTATGAGCCTTGGTATGGTATAATTAGGTGTTAAAAAGGGTAGAAAAGACCCAAACACCCTTATAAAAATGGCTTTAAATAGATGAATGGGATCTGCGATGGCTTGGATGATGGTCTATCGCTGGCTCGACGGCCCATCAACTTTCCCGTCGTACTAGGCCATAATGTGATCTTTCTGCATTGATTGTGACAGTTTGGGCGATGGTCCGTCGCTTGCTCGACAGTCCGTCAGCCATTCCATCATACCTAGACAGAAGATTGACTCACTGCCTCCACTACGACAGTTTGGGAGATGGCCCATCGCTATATCGATGGTCCATCGGCCCTTTTCATCGCACCTGGGCAGTTCAGACTGCTTTCTATATTTCGACCATAACTTTCTACCCCGATACCAGATTTAGGAAAATTTGGTATCGATGGAAAGCTTATTCAATTTTTCACACAATAAAAAGTCAAAATCTTGAAAATTCCATGTGTATAAAAGTGGATTCATCCTTTAAAGCAAGTATTTAACATTTTTAGGACAATTTTTAAGCTAGGTAGAAGTACGGGGTATTACAATACACCACCCCTCCTACTTGATCAATTATCTCATATGATCCTGTATATCTTAGGTTCAGTTTACTTTTTTTCTAGAATCGTATCACACCTTTCATAAGAGAGAGTCATAGAAAAACCTTGTCCCCAATAGAAAACACTAAATCTCTTCTTCTCTTGTCTGCATAAGACATCTATTTTCTTTGAGCTGTTAGCAACCTCTATCTAATCAATTGGACCTTGTCTATAACTTATTGTACCAAGTATGGTCTTAACACCTTAACCCCTCCAATTCAAACCACCCGATAGGAGAATGACATCGCCCATACAAGGCTTTATATAGAGACATCTTAATGCTTGCCTAAATATTATATTGTAAGTGAATTCAATTAAGGGTAAGTAAGTATCCCAACTACTTCCAAAATTAAGAATGAATGCCTTGATTTTGTAAGAAAGATGGTACATTTTGGTACTCACCTCCCTAGTCTGTTTGAACTAATTTTATTTTTGCCCCAAACTGAGTTTCAACGACAGACTTAAATTGAGTAAATTAAAAGACTTGCAATTTATGTGACATGAAATACATCCAAATAACAATCATCAATGAATAAAACAAAGTAGGAGGATCCATTAATAAAAGCAACAGGGGAAGGTCCCCAAATATCAGAATAAATTAATTAAAAAGTACTACCTTTAGAAAATGGGAATGGGAAAAGGGTAGGCGTTGAATCTTTCTTAGTTGACAAGGTTCACAAACATTAGGAAAATCAAATATAGAAATAGGTAGCCTAAATTTAGGCACAAGATGCAAAGAAGAGCTTCATTCAGATGAGCCAGTCGATGATGATGCCAACCAACAAGAGATATGTGTTCACTAAGAAATAAAGAAGGTGAGAAAGACCAAGAATGATCCGATGATAGTTGAAGATGGTACAGGTCATCATCAAGTGTTCCTCAAAGTAGTTTCCTGCTCTGTAAATCCTTTACATAGCAATCATAAGGATGAAATTCCATATAGACATTATTATCAAAAGTTAGTTTAGAAACACTAAGTAAATTTTTGGAAATTGTAGGGCCATTGAGAATATTTTTAAGATGAATGGGTCATGTGAATGTAGATAAAATTAATGAGACAATGTGGAAAATAGGAATTTCCTTACCATTACCAACGGCTAAACCGTCATTGCAATTCCATTGTATGTTTCATAAATAATTCTAGAAAAACTTACAAAGATACAAGAGTTGTTCCAATGAGAGGTTAACCATATCTGAGGTCACATGATGTGTAGAACCCGAATCAAAATACCAAGCAGGATCAACAATAGCCAAAGGAGAAGCAAAATGTGGTTGTTTAAGAGTTGATCGTGATGGTTGTGGCCTTGTTAGTGGATAATCTTTTTCGTTGGAGCAGTGGTAGAAATTTTGAGCTTCATGGTTAGTTTTACCACATATTTTACATGTCACACAATACCTGAGCTGACGATTATTTGACCTATAGAATGCGTAACGAGAAAACTATTGAGGTAACATAGATTGAGCATAATTATGAGAATTGTAGGCAATAGAATTAGAGAGTGGGGGAGGTCCAAGAATAGATGAATGTTTGGTATTATTAACAGGTGGAGAGGGAGGAGGATAATCTGAATTTTGAGTTAAGAGGACATGAGAAGGAATAGAGACAAATTGAGTATTAATGGCGGTAGAACAAATTTCTTCAGTCAAGTGTTCTTCTTACTGAAAGAGGAGTACAAAAAGTTCTTCAAGAGTCATAGGACCAGAACGCATATTAAGTTCAGCCTTGAAAATTCTAAATGAATAATTTATACCATTAAAACAAATGAGATGAAGTCATCATCTTGTACAATGTACAAGCTTTCTGATAAAGAGTCGGCTATTGCGTATTTCTTCTCAAAGTACTCTATGATGGATAGATTACCTTTAGGAAGGTTTTGAAGTTAAGATTTTAATTGTGTAACTCAAGCATGTGTCTGTGATTGAAACATATGCTTAATTTTAGTCCAAGCATCATAGGAAGAGGTAGTTAGAGTTAAGTGACCATGAAGAGGATTAGAAATTATTTGACAATGCCAAACAAGAATAAGAAGAATACTGAATCACCATTCATCATACACAGGGTTTGAAGTAACCACTGGTTGTGCTTTGATGGCAGAGGACTCTATAATAGAGGGGGTGATTATAATAGTTTTTGAAGGAGGATTAGAACCAAGAACAAAGGAGTCAAGAGAAAAGGCTCTGAGTATGTCCAAGGTATTTTCTTTTCAAAGACAATAGTTGTTTCTATCAAGTTTGAGAGAGAGGTTTGGTAGTTGAATAATCTTGGAAGAACTAGACTCTTTTACAAGTGACAACAGGTTGCTGGAGTTTTGAGAATTTACCATAGGATCGATGGGCAAATCTGATACCATAATAAGCACGAGAAGAGTTTGAGAACATAAGTACAGACTGATGTTCTTCTGATTACATCTCTTTATATATAAATTTTGTACATGTTGAACATAAATATAAGAGTTCTTATCTAATGCCTATTCTACAGTAAGGGTAATATTTTTGTTACAAAAAAGCTACAACAATTTGATTTCAAAATAAACTCTAATATCTTAGTCCCTTTTAGTTTCGTCCATTAAATAGCCTTTGTAGGAGTTGGAATATGCGATTTTATATCTGTGATATGCAACCATGACATGAAATCAACATTTAATCATGAAATTTCATGTCATGATTTCATATCATGACATGAAATCCCAAATTTTCCAAAAAATCATGATTTAGGAACTTCAAATCATGATTGGGATATTTCAAATAAAAAAGTTAACCCACAAGTTTATATATTATAAATAAATACCCCACCATTTATATCTAACAATAATTTATTTATATGAACATAAAATTTATAGTTCATATTATTACACTTTAAACCATTTATATATCTCATATAATTATTACTTTACCAACATAAAATTCATTAATACTTCAAATCAACTTCCACTTTACCATTAAAAGATTCATTCATGAAAAAAATAATATTCCCAAATTCATTCATTAAAGAATATAATTTTTCATAGTGAATTCAAGTAGTGATGAAATATTAATAGCAAATGAACATGAAGATATAGTTACTATTGATATTGATTAACAAAATACTTAAATTAACAATGTTGATTCGTCTTCTCAGTTATCTGATCGAGAAATGCAAGTTCAGCGTGAGAAGATTGTCTGTACTATGTGGGAGGATTATATTAAAGAGTAGTACACTACAACTCATGTTTAATTTTACCTTTTTATTGAACTAAAGTTTAATCAATTGTAACACCCCAAAATTTTTTCATGATCTTACTACTCCTTGGACTAGTTTATGCTTCAAAAATCAAGTCTTAAGTCCCTTGAATCAATCCGAATCATTTAGAATTCCATATGATACTTAAAAGTGAGTTTTTAGATGAAAAGATAGGTCGTGCGATGCAATAGATGATGCAAATTAGTCCTAAGAAACTCTAATTAACAACAAAATTAAGAAAAGAGGAAAATCAAAGACTAGGCAACTTAATTTGGAATTAAAAATTAAAAAAAAAAAGAAAGATAGGAGATTTGACACAAATTAGAAAATTAAGAGCAAATAATGGATATATTAAACCCAAAACCCTCACTTCATTAATCCACATAAGTAGTCTAACCTATGATGAAGACCAACAAAATAATTAATCACCTTGCAACCACCATTTCAAAATAAAGTTCAACCAAAGCTCAACAATCTCTCAACTCCCAAAGTGGAGAATTTTCAATATTCTACATAAACTAAACACAAAATAAAAAGAACTACTATTTATACAAGAGGAACTACTAGTTGTTACTATTCTACCCTTAATGAATTAAAGGCCTTGTTTTGTGCTCCCAAACAAACTCCAATGCTTCCTTCTTTACGAATAGTCATTGTAAGGATTGGAATTCCCTTGCTTGACTCCTTATAAATGGTCTTGAGGTAACATTATTTACATCATTCTCCCCTTTTTTAAAGGAATTTGTCCCCAAATTTGAAGTATCTTCCTCTTGCACATCAAAGAGGGAGAGATCACTCACAATGAAGGTTTATGGACTAGATAATCCGGAGGTAGGTCAATCTTATAGGTATGAAATTGAATCTTTCAAGAACTTGAAATGACCATATACTCTAGGCATAAACTTTAATTTTATTTTTTTGGGAACCTTTTCTTTCAAAAATGAATTCACTCCCAATCTCCTGGTTCAAACACAACTCTTTTTCTCCCTTGATTTGTTTTCTTAGCCATGTTCGGATTTTTCTAATCAAGTAGGAGCCAAACATTCTCATGGAGTTTCTTCATAGATTTGACCCTTTGATTAACATCTAAACTCAAAACAACATCTTAAGGCAAAGGCGTGAGATCTAAAGGGGTTAGTGGATTAAAACTATAAGCAATTTCAAAAGGAGTCATATCAATAGGATTATAAATTACTCTATTACATGCAAATTCAACCAAAGGCAAATCCTCCTCCCAAGAGGTCAATTTCCCCTTAACCATGGCCCAAATCATAGCACCCAAAGTCCTATTCACCACTTCGATTTGGCCATCAATTTGTGGGTGAGAAGAGATGGAAAACAACAATCTAGTCCCAAGGTTATCCCATAATGCCTTCCAAAATGGCTAAGAAACTTAAGAGTCCCTATCAATCACGATGGTATTGGGAATACCATGAAACTTGAAAATATTCTTAATAAATAAATATGCAACATGAGGTACCTCATCACACTTATTAAATGCAATAAAATGATAGAATTGGTCAACCACTAGAAAAATGCTATCTTTTCCTCGATTAGTCCTTGGCAAGACCAACACAAAATCCATAGATATGTCAACCTAAGGTCTTTGAAAAGTAGGGAGAGAGGTACATAAACCTTTGGAAACAAGCCTTGATTTTGCACTTCTACACTCAACACATTAACCACAAAATTTAACAACATCAATTCACATTTTTGGCGAATAAAATTTTTCTTCAAGAATCCCCAAGGTTGTATCAATACCAGAGTGACCCATTAACCCCCCATCATGTGCTTTCCTCACAAGAAGTTCCCTCCAAGAGCTCATGGGCACACAAAGTCTTTTACTTTTGAAAAAGACACCATCAAACTAAGAAAAAAGGAATAGAAGTTGTATCCCTTGTCCACATTTCCCTTTTTCATTCTTCATAATCTAGAAAAAAAATTACAATATAGGGGTTCGTGGGATACAATGTCTTTAAGTATTAAAAATAAATCAATTTAGAAGACAGAGTATTTATAAAAATATGTTTTCTAGATAAGTCATCAACCACTATATTTTCCTTACCCTTCTTGTATTGGATTATATAGGGAAAAGTTTCAAGAAACTGATTCCACTTGGTATGCCTTTTGTTCAACTTTCCTTGGGATCAAAGATATTTCAAGGATCCATGATCAATCTGAATGACAAACTTTTTGGACCACAAGTAATGTTTCCAATTTCTCAATGTTGTAATTAACACAAATGTTTCAAGGTCATAAGTAGAGAAATTTAAAGTTGCACCTTTTGGCTTTTCACTAAAATAAGCAATGGGCTTTTGATCATGCATCAAGACATCTCCAATTTCTACTTTACTAGCATCACATTCAACTTCAAAAATTTTCTCAAAATCAGGCAATTATAGCAAAACAATTATAGCATCACATTCAGCCTTTTAAGCTTGCTAAGGGGTCCCAAACTTAGGAAATTCTAGCTAAGTATTCAGACTTAGTATTATTTTGGCCTTCGTAAGTTGGAAACTCTATTTTATGACTCTTATGACCTTAAAGTATTGATCTTTAGATTGATTCATGATCAGGAATGTCAATAGGTGTTCCCGAATGAGTTTTACATTTTTTGGACATCGTTTGAACCATGTTTGGGAATTCAAAATAGTACATCGATGCAATCTTAGTGCAACGCGGTGTCCATCGCATCAATCAATATTTTCCTTGGCTCCCAGTAGCACTTTCTAATGAACCAATGCAGACTCGAAGCAATGCATTGGCCGTCGCATTGATTCCAATGATGCAGCACGATAGTCTGTGCGTTGACAGTCCAGTTTTTAGTAATTAAAAAGCCGTGTCCTCAGGGGTATTAGGGTTTTTTTCCCATCCCTATTCATCCCTAAAACACGAGATTCAGCCTACATTGAGTAAAATATACTTACTTTCTCACAAATTCCTCAAGAACAAAAACCCTAGGTAATTTAATTTCAAGGCCAAGACTCAAGATTTCCCACCATTTTCTTCAGGAATTTAGAAACCAAGGTATGTCAAGTGTTCATACAAGGGTTTCTTCCACCCTTGGAGTCCAAGAAACTTTTTTAAACTTCAAGTAGCATGATTTCATGCTTTCCATGATTTGGATTCAAGTTTATTCATGATTTTAGTGTTGATTGGGTTTCTAATCCATGACTAAGTGCAAGATTTATAAGCAAAACAGTTATTATGTATGTAGTATCATGTGGATTCATGTTGTTGTCTTGAAATTGTGAACTTGGTGTTGAAATTATGATGCTCATGTGTTGATTAGTACTATGATCATATACAGTGCCTTCCAAGGGGTTTGATGAGTTGTTCATGTGAATGTAATAGTGAGATTATTTTATGTTAGCATGTATACTAGTTCATGCCATTCAAGTATTTGATAAAATTACTCTATTGATGCATTACGAATCTAGTATGCATTTTTATGCTAAGCAAGGTCATGTGATGCTTTATTTTTATGTTATTGAGTCCTGGGGATATTTAATACCCGACAATTTAGCTATTTACCTAGAGCCAGTGTCAGTTACAGAATAGTCTCAGTCATGTCATGATCATTAGTACTCTCAGCCAGCTACAGGGCTCAGGAAAACTCAGTAGACTCAGTATTAGTACTCTCACTTTTTGGAGAGCTTTTTAGAAAGGTCTTGATACCCAAGTTCATCTCAGTACAACTTTTCATCTTTGTATTGATGGTCAGGCAGAGAGGATCATTCAGACCTAAGAAGATATGTTGAGAGCATATGTTATTGACTTTAAAAGAAGTTGGTATGATCACTTACCCTTGATTGAGTTTGCCTACAATAACAGTTATCACACCAATATTCAGATAGCTCTATTGATGCTCTCTATGGGAGGAGATGTAGATATCCTATTGGTTGGTTTGAGCCAAGTGAGTCTTGTTTGATAGGACTAAATTTGGTGTTTGATTCTATGGAGAAAGTTTAGTTAATCAGGGAGAGGCTTAAGACAACCCAAAATCATCAGAAATCTTATTCAGATTTAAAGAAAATGGACGTTAAGTTTGGTGTTGGTGATTTGGTGTATTTAAAAATCTCTCACATGAAGAGAGTGAAGAGATTCGGAAAAAAGGGGAAGCTTAGTCCCTGATATGTTGGCCCTTACAGAATTTTGAGTAATTTTGGGAAGGTAGATTATGATCTAGAGTTGCCTGCAGATTTGGCTATAGTGCATCCAGTGTTTCATGTTTCCCTTTTAAAGAAGTGTATTGGTGATAAAGCTGTGGTTATTCTGTTAGAGGATATAGAGGTCAAGGATAGCCTTTCCTTTGAAGAAGCCCCAGTTGAGATCCTTGATTGTTAGATTCGTAGACTAAGGAACAAAGAAGTTCCTTTAGTCAAAGTTCTTTGGTGGAATCAGTCCATTGAGGAAGGTACTTGGGAAGCAGAGACAGATATATACATATCAAGTACCATTATCTTTTCTTTCCAAACTCAGACTCTACATAATGTAATAGTTTTGCTTAGATTGTTTCTATTCCATTCTTAGTTCTAGCTATATAATCATTCTCATGTCATTGGATGGATTTACGAAATCAATTCAGCTCATGTATCATGTTTCAGAATCAGTCATGTAATCATGTTTTCAGTTATGCATGTTCAATATCTGATCTCAGTTGTTTTAGTTCAAAACTCTCAGCCTAATCAGTCTCATTTGAGGATGAATGTTCCCAAAGGGGAGATATTGTAATACCCCATAAATCCTAGCTCAGTTTAGCTCCTAGTTGCATGTATAAGAGTCTTAAAACCTAAAAATTTCACTAATTGTTGGGGGCTTAGTCACTTTTAAGGCCTCTTATCTTCAAGGATTTTTAAATTGTTCTTCCCGACCTCGAGATGTTGGTTTTTGAGTTAATTCATGCTCAAGTATGTAAGGTGCATGTCTCGGGGAAGTTTTGGATTTTTCGAATGAGGATTGGGTCATGTTTGGATCACGATTCCAGTAGCTCATCACAATAGGGCCGCATTGCGGTGCTTATAGTGATGACAAGTACACCGTGTAGAGGTGAGCATGTAAAACACTCTTAAGTTACGAATTTAATTGCCTGAGAGGTAATTGTATCTTTTTCTCTCAATCCAATTCGTCAAATCACGAATTATAACACTAATTAGGGCATTTTTTGTCTATCTTCTCCAATTTTCTATCAAAGACAAACCCTCTCCTCCCCCATGATCATCCAATTCCATTACATTCTCCCTAAGGAAACCAATAATTAAAGTTCCCCAATCCAAGATCATTCAAGGCCCCTTAAGGGGTGAAGAATTGCATACTAGAGTCTCAGAATGCTGGAGAAATAGAGAATAAGACTTCAGTTCCATCTCTCTAGACCTACCTGAGGTATTGAAAAATGACATCTAGCACTCCATTGTCCCCAACCTAAGAGCTCCTAAATATTTCACAATCTGAAATCTCATTGGTATAAGTTATTTCACTAGTGCTAGTGCCTAACTTTTCTCTCTAATAAGAGAAATATCTCTAGTGGGTGCTATAGATAAGGCCTCACTAAAATGTGGATACTACCTATTCCTAACAAGATAAAGTATTTCTTATGGCTCCTGCACCATAACAAGTTGTCCACCAACTCTTTCTTTCTCTCTCTCTCTCTCTTATGCCATAAAGGGATTCAGGTGAACCCCAACTGTGGCAGCTGTAATCAACACATTGAAAATATTCACCACATCTTCCATGAGTGCTAAGATGTGCAATCCTTTCGGTTAGATATGCTTAACCTCTACTCCAAGAATAATATTTCTACCCATGACTTCTAACTGTCTAACTAGGAGGCTACGTGAAATTCATCAAGAAGAGCAGCTTTGACAACACCATTACTTGGATCCACTTCTTCCTTTTCTATATATGGGTTAGTTGAAAAATAGAAACTGTAATGTTTTTAACCACAGAAGTGGCAAGCCTATTTTTAATCAAACTATGCACAGACTATTGAATATGCTCTCCTCTGCAGCAAATAGAGTAGGCCCATGCATAATATAACCATTTCTTTAAAATAGAACCCTCCTTAGATTGGTCTCTATAAATTAAACATTTACGGGGCATGCCTGGAAAATTTAGGAAGAGGTGCGGCTAAAGGTGTGGATAGAAATGCAAATGGGGAGTGGGTAATAGGTTATTGCAAAAGCTTCCAATTTCCTACCAATAATCAGATAGACCTAATTTCTATCAATGAAGGACTCAAACTATTGAAAGCTAATAATTTTCTACCTGTTGAAATTAGCATTGACTTAATTGAGGTAATTAACATTCTTTTTAATAGGAACGTACACTATAATACCATTGTTGATGGTTGCAGAACCAAGTATGGGATGTTATGGCTAAAAAGGGAACAACATCTGCAAATTCTAAAGGACTTAGGATTTTTGTAGTTTGTCTGGTGTTTCCCCAAAAATCAGTTTGGTTAAACATAGTAGGAACTATTTTTGAAAGAAAGACTAAATCATGTATTAACTCTCAAGGAAAGCATGACTTTGTATCTTTTTCTTTTAATACAGGCTAGATAGCCTGCTTTTGTAATACTCTTATGTTTTATTAATATTAATTTTGGTTTATGTTGAGATGATTTTTTGACGCCGCTCGAACTGGGGCCTTGTCATAATGGGCATCCGAAGTCCAACCAGGACTGGTGACTGCCTCCTTAACCCAACCCAGCCATCTTTCACAGCCTCAGATACGCTGAATTTCATACATATGACAAGATAGCATTATTGTTCATGTCAAAACTCTGGGATAGGATCATGACCGTGACCAACCCAACCGAGTCTAACCATACCAAACCAACCATCCATACCCTTCCAAAACCTAAGAGAATATCTAAACATAGTATTATAATCAAACCCAAATGTAATATGATGGAACAACCAACAATAACATCCAATGATGTAAGCCCCAACACTGATGCCAATGCTAAGGCCGACACCAATACTGATCCCTCCCATACTAACCCCTAGATGTACCATAAAGCCTCTATCCAAAAGAATACAAATATCTAGTTGGGACATGCCCCCTACCATGGCCAAAACCAATATCTATAAAGAAGGTAAAATGTCTGAGAATGTCCAATATGAAATGAAGCCTTCCAAAAGGATAGAAGCTTACCACTTTAGTCCAATAATCTATCATCGAATCAAGTACTATAAAGGATGAGTCAAATAGTCGATTCCTACATAGCGTCAGTATATAGCTACCAGTAGACGGGTTAGTGGGTGAACATTAGCATTAAAATCAGGATAAGGATAAATTAATGCCAATTATCAAAACCAAGTGAAAATCATCCAATGTAAACAACCATACATTTATATAAGTGTTGGAAAAAGGGACCAGGTTTAGCACGCCATTAAAACCCTTACCTGGGTTGTGTAGCTTAGTTGTCCTACCACTTATGGGCCATATGGGTTCATTTCTCCTGCTAAAAAGGTCCTAGTCCGTGTAGCCGTATGACCAGGAAATTCCCTGGGATGACAAGTACATCCCTCCAATATAAATGTGACACTCGCATGTGTCCATTGAAAACCCCTCATATCAGTAAATAAGAGTTTCTAATTTTGATCCTCTCGGGACTGCCACCTTCCACGACTTAGCTTACACTTCCTGCCATTAATGCCCAATTAAAACCAAGTCCAAACAATCAAATTATCCATTTGTTAACCAAGGCTATTTAATAAACTAGTGTTATCGTCATACCACCATACTTGTAAGCATTATTCATAGCCAAATCACTTAGATTAAGGGGACATTCAGGTGCCCTTCATTAGCCATATTAAACCTCTTGGGGAGACTACCATGTTCTTCACAAGCATAACCAATTACCCATTAACCTTTGTAAACCATGGAAAACATTTAAGGTTTCATATATAAGCCAAAAATAAGCAAGAGTTCAATTAAAATAAGTCAATGCAATGAATATATCTTTATAAGCATTTTATCAAACATCTTGGGGCATAAAAAAACCAAAACCAAATTCCATTACCAGTAAACCATTACCATGCAAATCAATTGTCCAAAACCACCGTTAATTTGTAAAAAACCATAATTGAAACAATAGGAAATTATAACTAAGTATTTAACATCAAAACCCCCAAATCAATAGTTGAAAGCCATAATCATGCAAGAGGAAAACTATGAAATCAATCATGTAGCCATGCCTTTAATTGAAATTAAAATTAGGGAAGAGAATCATGCCTTAAACCAAGAAGATTAATGGAAAGAATTCACCAAGACAAGCCCCAAAGTAATCCCTAAGTTGAAACCATAGCTCCTTGCCCCAAAAGCTTTAGAGAGAATTATGATATATTTAGGAAGAGTTTCTAAGTGTTTAAGAATAAAATAATAGGGTAAATAGCCTCCTAAGTATATTAGAAGTCGTGGGTCCTTATTAGGGTAAGTAGGAAAATATCCAGAATATCCCCACTTAAATCCCATAAAAACCCAACAAAGGGTCACGAATGACCTCCTAATGAGTCGTAACCTCCCTTGTGGTTGATACCCACCTGATCATAACCAAGACTCAACCATGGATCAAAAACTATCCAGTATATGACTTATCTACTTAAATTATAACCTCAGCATACGATCAGTATCCATGATTCGTATCCCTAGCAGAATGTAACACTAGGAGGATCAAACACTGTCCACCTTATGAGTAACCTATACGACTCATACCCAACCATATGACACTTACCTTTAAGTCGTATCCATTTAAGTGACCAAATTCATCCCACTAACTAACACTGGTTAGCTTACAATAGGACTTCACTACATGTACCCCAGCATATGGCTCGTACCATAAATTATATTAGGTCTGAAGAACGGGAGGATGCTTCAGTTTTGGTAGATGACATAACAAATGAAAGGTGTTAGTTTAAGTGGTTCATAGAATCAATGTGCAGAGTCAAGACAACAAAAGTGTGTCACTAAAAGATAAAGATAAGACATGAAATAACGTAAGAGATTAGGACTTGATAAAGTCATAATAATTGATCAGGTGTGAAAGAAGATGTAGTGATTGAGTAAAATACTAGAAGATAAAATTAAGGAAGAGTTTCAATCAAGTATGGAGTTTGAGTTGAATAAGGACTTTGAATATACAACAAACTTTGATTGAGTAGAATAGTTCAAGGCAAGATAAAAGACTGATGACTTTGAAGGACTCTTTGGAGAGTTGTTATATATTAAGGTAGTAACTCGTTTTGTTACTCATGAACTTACAATGATAGCAACATATCAACAAATTGTCTAAGAAGTTCCAAACCTTAAGGCATTTAAAGTTGAACTTGTTCCTACTATGTAGAGTTAAGGAGTCCTTAGACTTTATGTATTAAGTTGGTTCTCAAGGTGTAATGTTATCTAGTCTTAGTGAAGTATAAACTGAGTTAGGAATTTTTTTTTCAAGTTGGGGAACTCAAAGACCTAGGAAGACTAACCTTGGGAATGTTTGTATTTTGTAGAAATAAGAGTTGGAGTTTAATTCCTAGATTAAAAGAGTCTTGTAATATGTTGATTATTGAGGCTCAGTTGGTTTAAGTGAAGTTGGGGTTAAATCCTGTAGAGGTACAGGTCATGGTTTTTTACACCTCTTTGAGTCGGGTATTTTCCACATAAACATCACTATGCTATTTACTTACTGTTCAGCAGGATAGGAACACATTAGTTAACCTATTCCATTATTAGGCAACTACTAGACCAAAGTAAGTAATTAGTAGGGCACATACTCTAACAAGTGGTACCAGATCCAAAGTCTCTTAAATAAGGTTATCACTAAAGAGTAAATCACTATGATGAATTCTGCACCACCTACTTGTCAATCCAATACTAGTCCGCCTCTCTTTGATGGATCTCCTTTCACTTGGTGGAAATCTAGGATGGAAATGTTCATTCAAGGAGAAGACTATGAATTATTGGATAGAATTACTGATGGTCCAACTATCCTAATAAAGTTGGGGTTAATTCTACAGAGGTACAGATCATGGTTTTTTACACCTCTTTGAGCCAGGTGTTCTCCACATAAATATCACTGTGCAATTTACTTATTATTCAGCAAGATAGGAACACGTTAGTTAACCTGTTCCATAAATAGGAAACTACTAGGAAAAGGTAAGTAATCAGTAGGGCGCATACTCTAACAAGTGTATCAGATCCATGGTCTCTTAAATAAAGTTAACACGATCACTATGATGAATTTCGTACCACCTACTTGTCATAGTGAAGGTCAAACCACTACTAGGCCACCTCTGTTTGATAGATCTCATTTCACTTGGTGGAAAGCTAGGATTTAAATATTCATTCAAGGAGAAGACTATGAATTATGAGACAGAATTACTATGGTCCAACTATAACAATGAAGCTGGAAGATGAAGAAGTTAAGAAAGTAAGAAGTGAATTTACTGTTGATGATTTGGTTGCACTAAGATAAAATGCAAGGGCAAAGAACAACTTAGTGTGTGGACTAGGTCTAGCTAAGTAAAATAGAGTGTCTACTTGCACCACTGCTAACCAAATTTGGGATGCCTTGGTGAATACACATGAGGGCACTACTCAAGTGAGAAAATTCAGAATTGCTCTCCTCTTTACTGAATATAAGGCTTTTTACATGAAGAAAAATAAATCCCTCCATCAGATGATGTCTAGACACACTACCTTAACCAATGAATTAAATTTTTTGGTAAAGGTCACCACTACTTAGGAGCAAGTTGATAAAGTGTTGAGTGATAACGCTCAACTCACTCCTATAATTAAGAGGTGAGGCGGTCGTTTTCAAGTAATACAATTTGAATTGGGGTCGAATCTCAAGGAGACAATTATAGACTTCAAATCCTATTGGTGTTCAAATTACTCTGAGGTTACCCAAAATGCTACCAAAAATGACATGTAAAATAAAATAGGGGGATCTGTTTGGAAATCTTTAGTATAATCTTTAGCAAATGATCAAGACATATTACTTTTGTTTTAAGCAACAATATTAGGGTAAATATTGGAATTATATCTACCTAAAGGTAAAAGTATGTGGGTTATTACTGGTTTAGCATGAAATTTAGTTGTTAACAAAAGGATAGGCTAGGTCAAAGGTCATTTTGATTAATCTTTTGATAAAACCACAAAGATTTCACCCATTGGCTCTTTCGAACACCTAACAAGTGTGAAATTTGTAATCACCCAATACCTCAATCAAGCATCCCTATTTCTAGGATGATGATATTGACATGATTTACACCCCTAATACACTTATTTCTAAGATTGTAAAAAGGGAGTAACCTATAGAATTAATTGTCTACCATTGCCTTGTACCCCTATAACCCTCTTTCAAGGATGTTATGGGTTACCTCATACTTACCTTCATCCATTTTTCGAGGATGATAAAGGTTTTCTGAAGTTTGGGGTTTTCACCCATCAAACTCATTTGGAGATTTGGGGCTTTCACCTATCAAATTCCAACTCATAAGGTCAAGAAATGGTGAAATCCTTACTCAACAACTAGCAATCATGTAAACACAACAATACCCACACACAAATTACACTTTAGTTCAACATAATCCCAAGACCTAATTAATTAGCTACTCATGAAGAAAGTAAATAGATACATACCATAAAGATTATCCAAAGCATTCATTCTTCACAAAATTCCTAAGAAATTTAGCCTCCAAAGTTAGTTACACATTTGCCCAATTAGGGTTTCAAGTCTTGAGTTCAAAAATATCTTGTGAGCTAAGCAATGCCTAATAGAAGAAAGTGTTTTTGTTTAAATATGGTTTGGGATGCGTCTAAGTGCTTTTACAGATCTGCCCCTAGGCATATTCTTGCTGAACTGCGATCACGTACGGCTATTTGCTACTGCGACCATGGAACCACAATTGTTTGCCGCAACTATGTTGTGTTGACCATCTAGACTGACCGCGACTGCAGATAGAGGACCGTGGTCACAGTAACTGAGGCTGATGTAGTCTAGGTCTTCAGTTGCACTCTTCTTTGCTTCCTTCTTATCATTTTCAGCTCCAATCCACATCTTTTGATCTTCTCAACTCTATGCCTGCAAAGAGTGGATATTAGTGCATTTTGGTATGAATATGCCTCATTTATTAATTCAAAACAAGTTATTGGACATGATTGTTTAGTAAAAATTAGTGGTAAAATCACCACTCATTATTGTCAGTCTTGCCTAAGTCAAAATGGGACATCAAGGTTACTGTAATTAGGGAGGCAAAGGATCTATCTAGTATGACTTTGGATGAATTAGTAGGTAACCTAAAGACTTATGAGATGCAAATTGATAAAGCCAAGAAGGAAAAGGCAGCTCTAGAAAAAACCTCAACCCTAAAAGTTTCTGACAGTGATGGGGAAGTGGAACTGACTGAATAACAGGTTGATTTTATAACCAAAAAATTCAAAAAAGTCTTCAAAAAGAAGAATGGAACAAGTAGAAAAAGGCGTTGCAATGACAATCCCGTTGGGTGTTATAAGTGTTGTAAAACTTATCATCAAGTTAGAGATTTTCCAATTTAGGAAATTGAATGGAGAAAAGAAAGAGCTAAGAAAGAATTTAAAGAAAATAATAAGAAAAGGGAGAAGGAAGAATTTGCTATTATGGCTTCTTGGGGATCTGACTCTGAAGAATCAAATGAGGAAGAGGTAGATGAAATTGCTCTCATGACAATTGGAGATTCAGACATGGAAGCTGAATATAACCCAGCTGAGGTAAGTGTTCCTAAACTAAAAATGAATTTACATTTGTTTTCCAAAGAAAAACTTATTTCTCTGATGAATGCTTTAATAAATGATTTCCATGATATAACTTCTGATAGGGAAGAACTATTTAAAAGTCTTGCAAGTCTCAAGTTTGACCTTATTAATCTACAAACATGCAAAAACATTGTTGAAAAGGAAAACAACACTCTCAAGGAACAAGTTAGTCAACTTGATTCTTCAAACTTAAACTTTCAATCTGAGATATTAAAACTCTCTCTTTCTGAAAAAGGTAAAAAGGTGGAAAGTGATGAATATAAAAAATTTGAGCTTGATTTAACAAAGTCAAACAAGAATGTAATAATGAAAAGGAAAAGATAGATAGGTTATGCCAAGAGAACTCTAGGCTGACACTTGATCTTGAAAGATCAAATAGATGGACAAACTCCTCAAGAATTGTTCATCAATTGGGTGAAAGGACTAAAAATGAAAAGGATGGATTAGGATTTTACAAGATTCACACTATCACTAATGATTTGTGCTATATTTGTGGCAATGTTGGACATCCCACTACTAAATGTCCAATTGCCGATAAAAGTAAACTCAGAAGTACCATTTTGGCAAAGAAATTAGATTCCGCTAGATTACAGAAACATAAAATAAATAACAAAACCATCTAGAGAAATAGGTTACATAAATTGTAGCCTTATTGGGAAAAAAGAAACTCGATTATCCTTTTTCTTATAAGAAAGGACCCAAGTTTGTCTGGTTTCTTAAAGTTAACCCCTAGTTTGTTTTGTAGGTAAGAGTAAAAGGAGGCAAGGAAAATTGGTGCATGGTTAGAGCTTGATCAAAGCATAAGACTAGAAAAAAATAATTCCTTTCACTCACCATATTTAAAGAGGGGATGGTTTTTTTTAAGAAAAATGAGGGGGTACCAAGATTGAGAAAACCAAAAAAAAAAGTTAGTTTGTAGATTTTGTGTAAGGGGGAAGTAATATATATCCTCCTTCAAAACAAAATAATCAGATAAGTGCTTGGATCTGGTTCATATAAATCTTTGTAGACTGATGGAAAGGTAGAAAAGGCAAAAGTATGACAGTAAACCTATGAGCATGCACAGAACGGGTTGTACCATCTGATCCGCCTGATGAAGGCATATAAATAGGGGGGACAACAAAGCATGAAATTGATTTATAAATAACTCCAGGCAAACTGCTGGTAATTTAGTTGGTAAAATTGGTGTTATCAAAAGATTCTTGAAATACTTCATGGGACTTAATGGCTTGAGACTGGTGGAACCCTAAGAGAGTAATTTCAACTTGGTAGGTTACTTTGAGGCTATTTATGCAAGTCTTTCTATGGATAGAAAAGCCCTACAGGTAAGACACATTACCTTGGATCATGTTTAATTACCTGGTTCACTAAGAAACAAAACTCAGCATCCTTGTCCACTAAAGCTGAGTATGTTTTTATTGTTTCTTGTTGTTCCCAATTGTTGTGGATCAAACAACAACTCATGGATTTTGGTATGGATGCAGGTTGTGTTCCTAATTTTTGGTATAATACAAATTCCATCATTATTATAAAGAATATAATCTAACATAAGAGAATAAAACATATTGATATTAGACACCATTCTATTAAAGATAATGTTGAAAAATGTCTTATATTTACTATGTTTTGTTCCACTGAAGATCATATTGTTGATGTTTTCACTAAAACACTTAGTAGAGAAGAATTTGAGAAAAATAGGTTAAAATTAAGGATGATTAAGATTGCATAAACTACCCTCAATGATTGGCTAGAAGAGGATTATTTTATTGATTAACTCTTCATTTTAGTCTTACACTTTTAGTTATGTGTCCCAATTCCAGTTAAAATAATTAAGTCTTGTGGATTAGTTGTGTAGGATCGGAGGAGACTATAGCATGGGAACTCATGGAATATGTCAGGTATGCTTTGCTCCAAGTTATAAATAGAATATCTATCTTGGAACATCTGATGTCTTGTGGTTCATAAGTTTTAAAAGGATTTGAAACCGCCAAAATCCTAAGAGTCTCACTCCTCTGCAAAAAGTTGTTGTCGTCTTCCATCAGGTCACTTTTTCTTTTCATACTCAATTACACCTGACACACCCATCTTCCTACATACAGTTTATTTTTTATTTTCTCATTCAGTTCATCTATTCTTCTATAAAATAAACCTCATTCATCCATTCTTCTTCATCTAAACTCTCAAATTAATAAAACCTATTTACATCTTAAAATCTTCACTTCCATGACTTCTCAAATTCCTTCTTCTAGTACCTCTGATAATCTTAACCCATCTTCCAACTTCACTTCTCTTAAGATTATTATTCATACCAATTTTGCCAAAATTCCTCAAACATGTCCATCCGTCCTTATTAAGCTATTTTATTTTAGGGCATGGAATGCCTTTAAATTTCTGATGGATGAAGTTAAAGATGTTGCTCCACTTTAAATCATTCCTTATGAGACCTCTTCTCCTATTACTCCTGAATCTATTCCTAAAGCTGTTTCTAAACGAGTACATTGTTGTTTGCTGAAAGCATCTAGAGATTGCATAAGCATCCCAGAGGGTGAATTAATTTCTTCCCATCCTACTGCTAGAACACCTCACATTAGGAATCATAATAGGCAAGAGGAAGCTACTCTTGAAGCTTCTCTCAGAGCCTAGAAAAAAGAAGAAATCCTCTTCGTCAAAACCCTCTACTTCTTCTCCTGATTTAGATCTACTTCTCTAGTTAGTTCATCGTAGGAATACCTATAAGGGCTCTATCCCAAAACCTTCTTCTTCTAATTCTTCCAAACCTGCTTATTCTCCCACCATCACAAAGAAATCTTCTTCCAAGAAGGGTTTTAAATCCTCACAAAAATACAAGACCTCTTTATTAGGAAAGCCAAAGAAATAAATATTTATACCTGTTCCATCCTATAATTTGAAAAAAGTTGAGGATGATGCTCCTGCTCACCTGATCTCCCCATCTTTGGGTCAGCTGATGCTCAACTAGACCATGTGTTGCACTTCCAGAAGAGGCAATTCATTCATGGCTGAATTATAACTGGATATGGGTGTCCTGAGATACAAATTCTTCTGGATAGAATTATGTTTTAAGGATGGTCAGATTTATTTATTCAAGGTAATACTCAGTACAAGTTTGGACATCTTGAGGTTTATAAATTTTATACCAATGGTGCTTCAAAGGGATCATTTTCACCACATCTGTGTGTGGTGTTTCTATGAACTTATCTATAGATGATATTACTCACATCTTGGGTATCCCTCATGGTGGATAGGATCACTATGTAAGATTCAATTTGCCTCCACTATACAACATGGCATTTGCTTTAGCCATTACTAAGAAATTCTTAGGAAATCCTAATTTGGCTCTGCATAGATGAGTTCTTAAATGGGAAATGTCACCTCTCCATTAGCTTTACTTTGATGTGGTTCATTTTATGATCCTACCTCGAAAGGAAAAGATATCTGAGGCCAACTATCTTTATCTCACCCTCATTAAATTGCTTGACAGTAAGGTGAAGATCAATTTTCCCAGTCTCATTATCAAACACATATAGAGGATTCTTATAAAGAATGACAAAAAGGCACATGATCTTGCATATGGCTCCTGGTTGGGTCTCATCTTTAAGGACTATAATATTCTAGTTCAGGTATGGTCTATTCATATTCTTTGATGCTTGAACCATGTTGTACTACTTGATTCCATAAGACAGGCTTATACTCCTATGCAATAACTGTGTAATGAGATAGATGATGTCTTGACTGAATTGGATGAAGTTTAAGTTACCCATGATCAAGAAAAGGAGGTTCTTCAAGATAGAATTAGAATTCAAGAGGGGATGAATTGAAATTTTCTTCTATGCGTCAACTACTAACTCCTTACAGTCGACCCGCCTATAAATTAGAACACTTTACAAATAGATTAAATTTAGAACAGTCAAGCAAGTAATTATAAAAACATAAAGTAATAACATAAATATTTATCCTGGTTCGACATACCAATGTAGTGCCTATGTCCAATCCCCTTGGGTTTCAAAGTTTCCTTAGATCGTTGAAAGTTTAGGTTGAGCACAATGATAGAAAAAAAGATTTGAAGACCTATTTTGCTCTTCAAATCATGTGTAACAACTTTAGCTGATGTTACAAAGTTGACTCGATGCTACTCTTTATATAACAATTATAAAATAAAGTTATAGACCTTTATAAGAATAAGAATGAGACACTTTGAAATTTCTCCTTAAAGTTGCGTAACCTATGTCTATCTTCAGTATTTATCATTTATAGGCTTCGGCTGCTACTCTTCACAAGGAAACCCAAGAGATTTCTTCTCAATCAAGGATTTAAATTGATTCCTTGATTAAGGAATGTAGCCGTTTTATATTTCCATATATGGCTTTGGATCATGTATATATCATATATGTCTGTGATCTATTTTTTCTTTTAGTCTTGTAGAGATTATTATCCATGTGATGTTTGTGGCCTTCTTTTCTTTTGTTTAGATCTCGATTGATTTTCTGATTGATCTAGTCTGTCATGATTCTGGGATGGTAATTCTCCTTCCATTTCAAAGATATTTTATTAATTTGTTTGTAATACTTGATTGAGTGTCGTAATCTTCTTATGATTTGATATCCTTCCATTCCTTACCATGCTTGTTTGAGTGTCGTGATATTCTTATGATTGGATGTCCTTCCATTCCTAGAGTCGGCCTCCTTCATTAGTAGTTTTCAATATCCTCCAAGGATACACTTGTTAGTTTGACATTATTAAAATACAAACTTCAGAGGCTAAAAATCTCCTCCTTTTTGATAATGACAAACATGAGTAAACATCAGTTGACCTCCCTATCACTCAGCTTGCTCCCCCTGACTTGTAAGCACCAGTCAGCCTTTGTGTATCGAAAGTCGACTTTGCTTCCTCTAACTTGTGAGAATATTTTTTGTTCTAAGTTTCTTGGATATTCAGTCATCCTTTGTGTGTCGATAGTCAACTTGTTTGTCCTGTCTGGTGGGTGCTTCCCTTCCTGTCTTTCTTCTCTTTTTAGTATAGGAAAAAACAATAGCAGTAGAAAAAATATAGTAAACACAGACAGAGCAGCACACAATACACATAAATAGAGGCAAAGATAACCATGGATGCTTATAATATATTAACTAGGCATATCAAAACAACTTGTGAGAAAATACAATAAAAAGTATCTTACATCCCATAAATATAAGGACAGGACCCCTTTTTGAATAAAAAAGTTCACAATTCACCATTTTCCCAGAAAGTAGGTGAAAGTGTTATGCATGTTTTGACAGACCTTGCCTTAAGATTTTTCAACATTCTTGATAAAGGAAGACTAGGAGTTTTGGACACAGAAAGCCAGATCATCATTCGAGGAAGATAATTAGGATTTCACAGAGTCCATGCGAGAGAGTACTCAAGAAAACAGCTTGACTCCTTCTTGTTTGAACCCATCGAGTTCTATCCGGACCACATTTATGTCGGAACTCATACTTTTTCCTAATTTCCAAGAGCTTGGTACTATATTCTTAAAGTTACGTTATACCTTTTTTGATGGATTTGAACCGCTGCTGAACTTTTTCAAGTTCCTTCATCAAAGATAAAGAGGGGTTAGGAATGGATTTACTTAACTTTGGAGGCTCAGCCTTAGCATGGGAAGACTCCTTCCTGCATCATTCATCTTTCACCAGAACATATCCCATACTGGTGAAGGTTATTCAATCATAAGTTGCATCTACTTCTATTGGGGGATAAGCAGAGAGATCGATGGAGTAGAACAAGAGGATCTGGGTGATAAGCAGACCATACGACAAACTAGCAGATGGATTGACTTTCCTTGTGCTCTCAAGTATGTACTCACGAATCCAAGTGGCCCAATTTATTTTGATCTTTTTTACCAGACAGTACAACACAAATACATCAAGACAAGTAATGTTTCTTAGATATCCTTTTCGCAGAATCAAAGTGGTGGCAATGATATGGGCCATAATACGAAATTTAAAACAAAGAGATAGAGGAGCAAAGTTGGTAGATGTGGAGTCAGGGTCAGATAGAATTTTCTTGGCTTCCTCAAAGCCCACTTCAAAGTCCTCAGGCCAGTTACTGTTCATAAACCACACCAAAAAATTAAGTATCAAAAGCATTCTCAAACAAAAAATTATTCAAGACAATTCTTGTGCCTAACATTCTTGTTCCTTGCTGAGTCATGAGTTTAGGGCATCGAAACTTTCATAAGAATGGCAAAATTCTCACAAGAAAATGTTAGAGTTATTAGGAATAATATTAAAGCATGTACAGTAAAAACAAGAATTAATTTTTAAAGACTTAGAAATGTATCAAAAGTCGCCCTTCCTTTTTTAAAAAGGTTTTCAAATTCTGGAGATTGTTTCATGAAAATTTCTTCATGATGAGAAATACATAAAGCAGCTTAAAATATTCAAGGATATTAATTAATAAGGATAATTCATAGTTAATTCTGACCTTATCATAGGAACAAAAGACTTTATTGAGGTCAGTACCCTCCTGGAGGGAATCTATATTTATTTTTATTACTCTGGGAGGGGTATAGTCGACTCTGATGACACCATTTCTGGCATTGTCACTGAATCTTACTATATTTCCATCTATATTCTCTAACACAAAGGAGATCCCTTTCTCTCCTACTATAGTTCTGGAACATCCGCTATCAATCCCTCCTTTTTATAGATTTTGCAATCATGTTCCTGCAAAACAAGAAGATTAATTCTTCTTAGGTACCCAAGTAGTCTTGGGTCCTTTTGGGTTAGTTGTGCTTCCCTTATGCTTCCAAATCCACACACTTTTAGGTTATGCCTGCAGCTATAGGATTTGTGCCCTCTTTGTCTGCAGGTAAAACAGACGGGTCCTCGAAAGGATAAAGAGGTTTTAGCAGATTTAAACAACCCAAATGAGGAACTAGAATAGTTTTTGAAAGATTTTGCATCATCAAGCTCTTCATGAAGTAGGTCAATTTTAATTTGACATGCTTCTACTTCTATTTGCCACTTTCGACATTCCTCTTCAAGTTTTTGTTTAAATCGAGCTTCACAACTCTTTTTCTCTTGAGCTAGTTTATTATATTTATATATGACTTTTTGAAGCTCATCGATTATTATATACAAGTTGGATTCAAGAGTACTACAGTTATAATAGTCATGTCGTCTTACCTTACTAGGTTAACCTATTTCCATGAAGCATATGTTTGTGGCTCCTACTTCTTCTTTAGTTTTATCTTCATTGCTCCAAGCTCCAAGGTTTTGATTCTTTCTAGATGATTGTCATTTTAGTTCTGAACAGTTTTGTTTGAAATGACCAGGCTTTTCACAGTACTAACAGAGATCATCATTTCTAGTGAATTTATTATTCTTGCCTCCTGGGGATCTTTTCTGTCTCTGTCTCATGATTTTCCTTACCCTACTGTTGATGAGGGTCATTCCTTCACTATTATCTTCTTCTGGTATGTCCTCATCTCCGGTTGGAGCAACGTTAAAGGCTACTAATTTTTTATTTTTATCCTTGTGAAATTTGTTGATATAATGCTTTTCTTATGCAATAAGGTTACCTCGTAGTTCTTCATATGTCATGTTGTAAAGATCTCCATCTTCCAGAATGGCAGCCTTGGTTTCCTAAGTCTTTGGAAGACTTTGGACCAGCTTCAAAACTTGTAGGTTGTATGGATAGATAATCCCCAGTGATTTCAGCTCGTAGATGATTTTAATAAATCTGGAAAACATTGTTTCAATATACTTATTTTCTTCTATTCTGAATAGTTTGTACTCATTGACCAGGGTAGTAATTTTTGACTTCTTTTCTTTGGTGGTCCTTGATAGGTTACCTCCAATTTGTCCCATATTTCTTTGCAGTTTCAAAAGTTGATATCTTGTCTTTGGACCCTTCCTGATTACAACCCACGCTTGGAAATCGTTTGATTGGACAAAAATTCTGAACCTGTTTTTTCAGTAACAATAATGTTGCCCGTTAAAGTATGGCGATCTTGTGGAGCATTTACCATACTGGAGAAGAGCATCGGGTATCTGATAATTTGTCATTTGATATTTGCTCACTTGCGGTTAAGCAATATAGTTGGTGAGACCTTGCTCTGATACCAATTGAAATTCAAGAGGGGGATGAATTGAAATTTTCTTCTGTGAGTCGACTATTGTCTCCTCACAGTCAACTCTCCTACAGATTAGAACACTTCACAAAATGATTAAATTTAGAAAAGTCAAGTAGATAAATAACAAAACGTAAAGTAATAACACAAATATTTATCTTGGTTTGGCATACCAATGAAGTGCCTACGTCCAGTCCCCTTGGGTTTCAAAGTTTCCTTAGAGTTTTGAAAGTTTGGTTAGAGTACAACGATAGGAAATAAGTTTTGAAGACTTATTTTGCTCTTCGAATCTTGTGACACAACTTCAGTTGATGTTACAAAGTTGACTCGATCCTACTTTTTATGTAACAATTGTAAACTAAAGTTACAGAGCTTTGTAAGACTAAGAATGAGACACTTTGAATTTTTTCCTTGAATTTTTGTAATCCGTGCCTGTCTTCAGTCTTTATCATTTATAGTCTTCGGCTACTACTCTTCACAAGGAAACTCATTAGATTTCTTCACAATCAAGGATTTAAATTTATTCCTTGATTGAGGAATTTACCAGTTTGATATGTCCATATCAGATATATCCATATACGACTTTAGATCACGTCCATATCAGATATGTTCGTGATCTATCTTTCCTTTTAGACTTGTAAAGATTGATGTTCATGTGACGATTATGGCTTTCCTTCCTTTTGTTTAGATCTCAATTGATTTTCTGATTGATCTAGTCTTCCGTGATTCTGGGATGGTGATTCTCCTTCTATTTCTAAGATATTTGATTAATTTGCTTGCCATGCTTGTTTGAGTGCTGTGATCTTCTTATGATTGGATGTCCTTCCATTCCTTGCCATTCTTGTTTGAGTGTCGTGATTTTTTATGATTGGATGTCCTTCCATTCCTAGAGTCGGCCTCCTTCATTAGTAGTTTTCAATAAGGGATCTTTCAGAAATAGCGGCACTTTGCTATGAAATCCTTCTTTCATAGCCACATTTTATATAATTACCATTTATAACTGTTGTATTTGATTTTCAACCGTTGTACTCACTTTTACTCAGTGGTATGTATTCATAAAAAATATAAATACACTACATATATAGTCTCACCAAAAACACTACCATTATTTTTTTCATTTTTTTATATTTTTTTATTTTTCCTATTTTCTCCGTTTTTCTTCTTCTTTTTTTTTATTTTTTCCTTTTTTTATTTGTTTCATTTCTTTTTTTTCTCTCTTTAATCTCCAACTTCTATTTCTCTTTCTTCTTTTCTTTTCTTGTTTAATTTTTTTCTTTTTTCGTTTTTGTACTTATTTTCTTTATTATTTTTTTGTTCTATTATATATTTTTTGTATTTTTGAAAGATATGACTAGTCAAGAACAAGTCATGGATATAACGTAAATATCACAATTATTTATCGTATTTGTAGGCACACCGTCATTTATATTTTTGTATTCATTGATACGACTGTATTTGTATTTGTAGTTTAAAGTTCGCGCTGGTATTTATATTTTATAGTTCACATTTGTATTTATATTTTGTAGTTCACACTTGTATTTGTTAGTTTGCACCATCATTTATATTTTATATAATTCACACTTGTATTTTAAAGAACTATTTTGTATTTGTATTGTATAATTGACTGCATATTATATTGAATTATATTTATATTGTGATTTTATTGTGTTTGTATACTTAGATTATATTTGGATTATACTTGTATTTGTATTCTATTTTCATTGATACCTTTTTATTTTTAAAGAATTATTTTGTATTTGTATTTGTAAGTAGATTGCATATTGTATTTAGTTGTGAATATATACAATTTATCATTTGTATTTGTATACAAATAGAGGGGCAGTCTTGTCTTTTCCCATCACGTCAATCCGTAAAAACACAGGATTTACATTCAGTTAAGGCATTATATGCCCAAATTCCTTAATTTCTCTCTAAATTAAACCCTAACCTTTTCCCAAGTCCATCAAGTTCAAGCATCTTCTCTTTAAGAAAACTAAGAAATTGTTCTTCCTAATCCAAGAATGTTCAAGAAAAGTTAATTCTCTTTCAAGATTAAAGCTTTAAGGTATAAAGTTCATCCATGGGCTCTTTTCACCCATGGAGTTCAGTTATCTATTTTTAAGTTTTAAATTATGATTTTTACATGTTATTATGAATTATATCCATAAAGCTCATATGAACTTTGATTTTGAATCATGTTTACCATGTGTTTTCATTGCAATTCACCTTTGACACATTTGGATGGATATTATTAGCATGTTAACTCCTTAATCCATGATTTTAATATGGCAATTATGCTATTATCATATGTTTTAACTATTCCCATGCTTTAACTCATAACCCTTGTGTGTTTGATGAAATGCCTAAAATATAAATTTTTAACAATGATCCCTATTATGATTGGTAAAGCTATATATGTCCTTATTGATACTACTATTCAGTGTTGGGAGTTATGAATACCCAAAACTTAATTGTTTTCTTAGTCTCAGTATCTTTCAAAATGGTTTCAGGTATGTATAAGCATTATTCCTTCAGCCATTTAACATAATCAATTAAACTTAGATCAGTTTAGTAATCCGAGTCAGTTCAGTTGGGAGAAGAATTTAGCACCGAGCGAACCCTAGGATGGGGGCTCACATGCCAGTATAGGGTGTGACTCTTACTAGCAATACCTATGTTCTAGAACTACGTAGCCCGCATAGGTTTGAGATGTTAACCTGGCATTTGAAGGTTGACACATATCTCACCAGGGCACCAGCCAGCAGAGGGTGACTTTTTAGTCCTTTGGGACTTCACTTTAGTGGCTCCACATAGACATTGTTAGTGCCCGTGGCATAGTATGGACACCCTTTCAATAGGGCTCATATGTTGGACCCTAATTAGCTCAGATTGGGGCACGGTTAGATGATATCTCTAACAATCTCAGTTCAGTATTCAGCATAGAATTCAGTTTCAGGTTTTTTTTAACCATAGCAAACAATTATCAGTTATTCAGTTATCAGTATTTCAGTTTACTAATTATTTTGGAATCATATTATATGCTTTGTCATGTATTTGTAGATTTCACAGTTTTCAAACATTTATATTCAGTTACCTCATGCTATTCATTCAGTCAGTTATTATTCATGCACATGAACCCATGCATATTAACCTAACCTCATCTCTCATACTAGTACATTCAAAGTAATGATTGCATACTTTTTTCTTATGCTATAATATTTAAAATCATAGGTTCGAATGCTCAGGATCCCGACCACGTGTAAATAGTTCAGCCTATCAGCAGTAGTAGCCGTGGTGAGTCCTCATCTATCAAAGACATAGTGGTTTATTTCAGTTTACTTTAGTACTCCAGTACCTTCTTTCAGTTTGTCAGTTGGATTTAGTTGGGGCCTTTCCCATCAACTTTTTTTCAGTCAATATTAGAGGCTTTCAGAAATTTTAAACAGTCAGTTGATTTGTAAATCTTTTTAGTCAGATTTTCAGTATGTTCATTTATAATTTGGACTTGAGAATTTCATTGTATTAATTTCAGTATTTAAAACCTTTGGCATTATTCAATTATTTCTGCACATGTATATCTTATTACCATATTATTCAGTGGTCACAGTAGGTATCACTTTATAGGTTATCTTGAGGTCTTTAGGGACCATAAGCACCGTTGTCGCGATTAGGAGGTAGCCTCGAGTTGTGAAAAAAATTTGGAATCAGAGCCTAATGTTGTAAAGTATACTAAGAAGTTTGAAGGCAACATTGAGTAGAGTCTTATGCATGGGGGTAAAGCACACCACACTTATGGATAGGAGGCTACATAACGTTTTAGGAAAAGTTTCCCTTCTTTCAATATTTGTGTCATGCGAATGAGCATGAGCTCAATTTAAAATCTCTTTATGGTTATGTCTTTTGTACTAATGAATTCCCCAACATTTTTCATGGAATTAATAAACAGAGTGTTCAAGCAGTACTTGGACCTATTCCTCATAGTCTTCATTTATGATATTCTTGTCTATTCCCATAATGAAAATGATCATGTAGACCACCTCAGAATTATATTGTTAACTCTTAGAGCCCCTCAGTTGTTCGCTAAATTTAGTAAGTGCGAATTTTGGCTAATATCAGTAGCTTTCCTTGGCAATATTTCTTCTAGTGATGGCATTAGAGTTGACTCTCAAACGACTGAAGCAGTGAGAAACTGGTCTAAACCCATCTCTTCATCAGATATAAGGAGTTTCTTAGGTTTGGTTTGATATTACCAGTGTTTTATTGAAGAGTTTTGGTCTATTGTGTCCCTCATGTCTAGATTGACTCAGAAGAAAGTCAAGTTTCAGTAGTCAGATTCATGTGAGAAGAGTTTTCAGGAATTGAAGACTCGACTCACCTCAGCCCCAGTTGTGACCTTTCTAAATGTTTCAAATAGGTTTGTTTTTTATTATGATACTTTTAGAGTTGGTTTGGGTTGTGTTTTGATGTAGAGAGGTAAGGTCATAGCCTACTCCTCTAGATAACTTAAACCCCTTAAAAAGAATTACCCTACCCATGATCTTGAGTTGGCAGATGTTGTATTTGCGTTAAATATTTGGAGGTATTATTTGTATGAGGTTTATTTTGATGGGTTCACGCATCACAAAAGTTTGTAGTATGTGTTTTTGCAGAAGGATTTAAATCTCCATCAGAGAAGGTAGTTGAAATTATTGAAAGATTATGACATGAGTGTTTTGTATAATTTAAGCAAGGACAATATAGTGGAAAATAGCCTTAGTAGATTGTCTATGGGCAGTGTTACTTATGTAGAGGATGATAAGAAATAGTTAGTTAGGGAGGTACATCAGATTGCTAGATTATATATGCAATCTGTGGATTCAGCTGAGGGTAGTGTATGGGTTCAGAATAGTTTGAAATCTTATTTGGTTGCCAAATTGAATAAAAAGTAAGATAGGGATTCCACTTTATTTAAGTTAATAGAATCAGATAGAGATCAGAAAGTAGAGCCTTTCCCCCAAGGGGGAGATGGTGTGTTACGGTGTCAGGGTAGGCTGTGTGAGCCAGGTGTAGATAGTTTGAGATAGAAAATCCTTATAGAAGCACATGGCATGCATTATTCTATTCATCCAGGAGCCATTAAGATGTATTGTGATTTGCAGAAAATCTATTAATAGAGTGGTATGAAGAAGGATATTTCAGAGTTCGTAGCTAAGTGTCCTAATTGTTGGTAGATTAATGTTAAGCACCAGTGGCCTAGTGGCACAATGCACGAGTTTAGTATTCCCACTTGGAAATGGGAAGAGGTGAACATGGATTTTGTGATAGAGTTGCCTCATTTGCATCATCAGCATGATTCGATATGGGTTATTATAGATAGGATGACCAAATTAGCCTATTTTTTACCAGTTCATACTTCCTATACAGTCGAGGACTAGGCCAAGCTTGTAGACACGTGATTTTTGATCCTCCCTAAAATTTAACTTGTCTATCAATATTAAATATTTATATTTATATTTATATTTAATCATATATTATTTTGATTTTTATTTCTATTTTTATTTTAATTTTAAATAATATAAAATTAAAATATATATGTTTTTTTTATAAAATTTAATAAATGAATTAATAATTTAAAATATTATTTTATTATATTTGTTTTTGTCTATGTTGTTGTTATGTTTTGTTAAATATAAAATTAATTAATTATTATTTTATTTTTTAATTTTTTATTATTTTTATTAAATATAAAATTAATTAATTATCATTTTTATATTTATTATATCATTTATTTATTGATTTATTATTAGTATTATCTTTTATAAATTAATTTGAATTTTAAAATCACCCTCCCCTTATCTAATGAATAATTTTCCCCACCTTTAAAGTAACTATTCCCCCCAAAAGTCCTCATATATAAGGACTTCTCAACCAGTAAAAAAATGTACTTTTATGCATAAAAAAACCAGAACAAAAAAAAAGCAGATCAGTAAAAAGAGAGAGAGAAAAGTTGAAGTGGGATCAAGATTTCCGGTGACAACGTTTGAATTTTGCTTAATACATTACCAGGTTCTATTTCAAATTTTGTACCATTTATAATGTAAATTTTTTTGTGAAAAGTATGAAGTTGAATGTTAAAGTGATTTTGAATATTGTTTAGCATTCACGTTAAAAGAATATATATATATATTTATATGCAAATGATCGAATGTCAAAATATTATGTTCTAAATTGTTAATATCAAGTTAAAAAAAAGGAATTTATTGCACCATTAATAACACATCATGCATCTATCATACATACATGCATACATATTCTATAAAAGATAGCATCTTCATGCATTAAAAATAATTAGCCACTATCAGTGAATACATCACATATACACTCTATTTTCTTCTTTATATTATTATAGAGAATAATGCACACACTTCACACATAATAACGCCATATATTGAAAATTACATTATACACAGAATGAGACAGGATAACGAGAGGTAGAGAGGAAAAATCGAAAATTGAATGAAGAAGAGAGAAATTCATATTTTTGAATTTTCGGCGAGTTTCTTTCCGGAAACTGACAGAAAAATGACCCAACTACCACCCACCAGCCGAAAACACCCGCGCCTACATCGTCTTCCTCTTCCCTAACTCTGCGACTTTCGACTGAACCAATGTCGCCGGAAACCTCCCTGAAACCATCGCCACCGCCACCTACCTTCACCACCGGCCGGTGAAGCCTATTTGCACCGCCGTCGTCCCCTTCTTCTTCTCTCTTTCTCACTGATAAAGACATTCTGCCCGGTAATCCATCCAAATTCACCAAATAAAAGCCAATAAAAATTAGATCCGGCCAACGACGACTATTATTTGGTCATTGTTATGGTAAAATTTACCGGAAAATAGCATCGCTGGCTTTAGTCCGGTCAAATTTACGTCAGATAGCTACTCTCCTTCTCATCTCTATCATAGCGTCACTGGCATCCCTATGATGGAAAACAGACGAGAGTTAAAGCGGAAGAGCAAATATTGTTTATTTCTATTTTATTTTCTTATAGAATTAGGTTGATTAGTTGAGCAGTTGTTTGTTTTAGGGAATATTATTTAACATTTTATATTGAAAACTGGTACTGTTGTATGATTATGTCCAAAATAGTAAGAATAGATTGTTTATTTTATTATTTTATTATAATTTTTTTCATTGTTATAAAAAGAATTTAGTTTTTAAATTAATTAATTATTTTAATTGAATCTTGCTTTAATATATTGGTAAGATAAAGTAGCATTTCAAATAAAAAATTGTTCTGAGTTATAAAAATTTTATATCAATGTTTTTAATATTAAAACAAATTTTAATCTTATATATTAATTTGTTCGTCTCAATTAAGAATGTGGCATACACATCTTTTGAGATATTTTAAATTCAAAGATATAAAAATACACTTTGACAAATATTTTCATAAAAAATAACTTTTCATCAATTAAAAGATTTTTAAAAATAATTTTAAACATTAAAAATGAGCGATTTTAGGCCATAACATAATTTATTAAAATAATTTAAGTTAAGATAAGTCAATAAAACGACCGTGCTAGAACCACGGGACTCGAGGAGTGCCTTACACCTTCCCCTCGGTCAACAGAATTCCTTTCTCGAACTTCTATTTTCGCAGACCATAATAAGAGTCATTTCCTTTTGATTAGGGATTTAATAAGGTGACTTGGAACACCATAACTCAATTCCAAGTGGCGACTCTGTAAATAAAATAATTCCTATTCAATACTGCCACTTTAATTGGACAAACCCTTCGACTCGGCTCCCTCGAGCGAGAAAAAGGGGTGTGACATCTCTGGCGACTCCACTAGGGATTGATTATAATTCGAGCTTTGGATATTGGTTTTTACTTGCTTTAATTATTTTGATATTGTGTTTGTTGGCCTTATGTGCTACTTGTTGCTCACTTTCTGCTTTGATATTATTTGAACTATATTATATATTGTCTTCTCTTGCGTACCCCTTCTGAATCTCTGAAATAGGATAGAGAGAACGCAGCATATGCATCCCACCTTCTTTTTGAGATAGGCGGAGTGTCAAGGCACCTGGTGAAGGATATAGTCACACATGCTAGGCGGGGTTCGGATCGACAACGAAGGCAGTGTTGCCCTATAATCGACCAGGTTGTCCCTCTCTGGCTTGAGTGTCCGCTCGAGTAAGACAGTCTAGACACCTATCCCTATTAGGCTTAAACTTAGAAGAACTGAAAACTCAAAATCTGGTTATTGTCACGAGTCAAGATTAAATTCTTTCAAAATTAATAAATTAAGTTCTGCCTAAGTCTAGACATTTATTAATCTCACGTCCTAATCAATAGGTATAAAATGTCTCCTTCGGTTCGTGGAAAGCGTCAAAACAAAAAGAGGGATAGGAGTGTACCACTTCAGGTTGTTGATGAAATCCCTCTACATCTTTGGTTATGGTGGAATGCAATGGATACATTAGATTATGGCGAGATACATAAGTATTTGGATTTTTTTATGAGTATCATGAGAATCAACCCTAATAGGGAAGTGATTGTTGCATTACTGAATTTTTTGGACCCGAGAAATAATGTATTCCGCTTTTCAGATTTTAAGTTAACACCAACTTTAGAGGAGATAGCGGGTTATGTTGGATATGGGGATATGCATCGGAAGAAACTTATAGCCCCCAGACTTATTTTGATAAATAGATTTTGCAAGCTCATGAACATACGACATACAAATGAAGAATCAATGAAAAAGATTCGGTTTTCTTGCAGTTTTTGTATGACAGATATGGAAAGCAAGAGGGGTTTCAAAAGTATGGTAAACAACTTTGTAATAAGGGAAGTTTTGAGGCTTGGAAAATTCACAGACGATTTGCATTCATGGTAGCCTTTTTAGGCACTATGGTCTTCCCAAGAAGAGAAGAAAAAATTAATATTAGTTTAGTGGGAGTGGTACAGATACTGATTAAGAAAGATTACACTATGGTACCAATAATCCTATCTGATATTTACTGTTCTCTGACTGTTTGTTAGAAG
This sequence comes from Capsicum annuum, assembly GCF_002878395.1. NCBI lineage: Eukaryota > Viridiplantae > Streptophyta > Magnoliopsida > Solanales > Solanaceae > Capsicum > Capsicum annuum. Next base: position 34,826,815 of record NC_061121.1, read on the forward strand.
GGAAAGAGTTTTTTTGAGGGATGTAATATCTTGTTACAGATGTGGATTGTAGAGCATCTTTATCAACGTCTTACATTGACAAGGATCAATCCCGAGAGATTTAATTGCATCAACAATTAAGAGGAAAGGATGGAGAAATATAAATGTCCAAAAGAAATTAGAGATTGGGTTAAACTTTTTCGTTTTTTGACAGCGGATAAAATCACTTGGAATCTCCATTGGTTCCTTTGGAGGCAAGTCATACATAGTTTTGTCATTCATCCGTTCTTGTTATTAATTGGTATTAGAGATGTTCAACCATATGTTCTATTAAGGGTTCTACGTCATCTAGGCAGGCATCAAATAATTCCCATAACGAAAAACATGACTGAGTTTGTATTTGAGGTCAGACCAGAGATTCCACTTCCAGAAGATTTGGCCCAGCAGATTTGGGAGAGTTGCCGTATTATGGGGATTAAAACAATGATCATAGAGCGTGAGAAAAGATAAGTGCACCCAGATTACCGTGAGTGGTTTGAAGAAGAGTCGAGTCCGCTAGTCAGACCAGAAAGATCGGTTAAGGGACCTATAAATCAGGAAGCTGCAATCAGGATAGGAATTAAAAGAGCCATGTGAGAACATCATGAAGCAAACCAAGTTTTGAGAGCAAAATTAGAGCATGCCAGGGCAAAAATAGACGAACAACAAAGGGAATTTGCTGAAGAGAAAGCTAAGTTAGTAGATATTGAGGTTGCACTTCGGGGATAAATCAAACTTGCTACCACTAGGGGGTCACATATTGCAGAACTTGCCACATCTTGCTGAAAACAGTTGCAAAAAGTTGAGCTGAACATGCAAGAAGAATTTGATCGAGAGAGATCTCAATGGATCCATGAAAGAGAAATATTGCGCGAACAGTTAGAGGTTGCTTCTGCTCGTGAACAATGTGAAAGAAAGATGGTTGATTTTTGAGATTGACAGGCCCAGGAATGGGATCAGGCCTTCAGTTCCCTTCAAGGAAAGGTCCACCGTGTAGCACAGGATACTGCCAGAATGGGTTCGGATTATCAGCAGTTGGATTGCGAGGACTTTTTGGCACAAGTACCAGCTTTCGCACAGCGACTCACTACTTTATTGGAGGACATATATTTGAGTTTTGGAGGACATATTAAACCAAAGTCTCCTTGAATGGATCATTGTTTTCTTTTTCATAGTTTTTCATTTTCAGTTTTAAAACTTCTTGTTTAGATATTATGTCTTTTAGTTTTTAGATGTCAGTTAGTAGGTTTTATTTTAGGATTTGGGTCAGTTATTTTGTCGTATTTATATTATAGAATGTAATAAAGTTGATTGTTTATTTCTATATATATATTACATATGTTTTACTTCACTTACTTCATTTATTTTATTCAACAATAATAAAAAAAAAGACAAAACAATTTTGTTAAATTCCTCCTGAACTATGTAAGATCTGATTCATGTCCTGGCATGATACGTAGGAAACCCTCCAAAGGGTTCGATCATAATTTTTGAAAAAAATACGCCTAAAAAGCCGGGATGAAACACAAAGCCTTCTATGATAGGTTGGAAAATGCATATAGAAGCATGACATATAACGTGGCATTATAATGTGTTAAATATATAACACTTACCCGTTTTCTACTTGGTCACAGAAAGATAAAGTTATTGGTGGTTGGTTTGTGGTTTAAACTGGCATCACATCCGTATACCACCAGATACAAGGGTAAAAGAAAAATGACCCACAGAGAAGGTATAGGGTCTGATAGTAAAGAAGAGCAGAATCAGTTGATTTCACAGGAAGTAGCATCAATGGAAGAAATAAAGTCATTAAAACAACAGATGGTGGAGATGTACCAAGCTTGGTTGAATGGACAAGCCTCGCATTCTTCAATCCCTGGACTTTCAACTTCAAATGACCCAAATTCTGACCCATCTCAAACTAGTGATCCATTTTACCCACCAGGATTTGGCCTATTTGCTAATATTTCTGGAGTTGCTGGTACTTCTACCATGCGCCCACCAAATCCATCTGTCGCAAATAACCCACTTTTTACTTCTGTAGCACCAGTTATTGCGGGTACTCAAACGACACTACTGAAAAATATGGGAAAACCAAATCATGATATGTTATATCCTCCTAAAATGACTTTCAAATCCCAAAATCCACCTTATCATGTTTATCAACATGATACACCTATCGTGATTGAGAAGATTGCCAAGAATGAGGAACAGGAGGAGATGGCTAGAAAAGATAGAAGTCTAGAGCAGAGTATGAGAAATATGCAAGGATTAGGTGGACCAAAAAGTTTTCATACAAGGACTTATGTATGTTTCCTGATGTCTATTTGCCGATAGGGTTCAAAATGCCAAAATTTGACAAATATGAAGGACACGGCGATCCTGTAGCTTTTTTGAAAAAGTTTTGCAATCAATTAAGGGGAGCAGGAGGAAAAGAAGAATTATTGATGGATTACTTTGGAGAAAGCCTTACAGGGATAGCTTCTGAATAGTTCATCGATCAAGACATTTCTCGTTGGAATGTATGGGATGACATGGCTCGAGATTTTATTCAACAATTTCAATATAACATTGAGATAGTGTCAGATCGCACTATGCTTGCCAACATGAAAAAAAAATGACCAAAAGTTTTCGAGAATATGCCGCCAGATGGAGAGAGCAGGCTTCAAAAGTCAGACCATCAATAAAAGAATTTGAAATGATTGATATTTTTATGCAAGCACAAGAACCTAATTATTTCCATCATTTGGAAGTACATTTGCCAAAGTTATCAAAGTTGGAGAGATGGTAGCAAACAGAATCAAATCAGGAAAGATCATCAGCCAGGCCGCTTTGAAAGCAACAACACAGGCAATTCAAAGTGGTGCAGGAAGTTTCGAAGAAAAAAAAAAGAAAAAAGGATGTAGCAACTGTCGTGGCAGGTCCACGACAAAATTGGAGAGGTGCGTGTCAACCATATGTACAGAATCCATTATATTTCTTTCCATCCCCCCAATATCCTATTTACAATACACAACTATATGCTCGGGCTCCTTCTTATCCGCAGTGGCGTGCACCAGCAATCCAAAATCATCCAATGGCCCCGCAAGTTCAAAGAGACCCTCCGAGGTCTAATTTTTGGCCTAGAGCATAATTCAAAAGGGATAATATAGTAAAAGATAATTTCACTCCTATTGGAATATCTTACACCAGTTTATTTCATAGGCTGACAAAAATAAATGTTCTAAACCCAATTGAGAGAAGGATCTCGAATCCTCCTCCAAAAATTTGGACTATTCTAGAAGATATGAATACTGTTCTGATACCCTAGGGCACGACACAGAGAAATAGTGGTATCTAAAAAGAGCTATTCAAGAGGTGATTAATGCCCAACAAATTATGGTAGAAAGTTCAGGCACTCCAAATGTCAATCAAAATCCGTTGCCAGATCATAATGAAACAAACATGCTCAAAGTGATACTCAGTGGGGAAGATGCTATGATTTCCTTTAAGACGATCATTAAAATTAAAACTGATTCAGAAAAATTAGCAAATGCTGTAGATTTGACAAAAGAAAAATCTGTAGAAGCGGAGGTAGTGATAGCAAAACCCAAATCATCGAATGCTCCCTTGATTATGGGGAAAGAGATTTCAAAAAATATTAGGTCAAGTCAAATAAAGCCGAAACTCATTATTCTCGGAAGATCCAATAAGCCTCTCTTAATCATAAAAGAAGCTCCTGTAGCTCCTATTGTTATTAAACCAGTGTCACAGCTGCCTATGGTTGATACCAAGGCAGTCCCTTAGAATTATGATCGCGTTGTGGTGATGCACAAGGGGAAAAAGTGACTGACAATGTAGATGAAGTGGGGGGGATTAACTCGATCTGGAAGATGTTATGCTCCAGTAGAGATAAGAAAGAATAAACAAGGCGGTGAAGAACGAATGACATTCAAAAAACCTATTACTAATGAGGAAGCTGAAGAATTTTTAAGGAAAATGAAATTGTCAGAATATTCTGTTATAGAATAGTTGAAGAAGACACCAGCACAGATTTCTTTCTTGTCTTTATTGATACATTCAGAAGAACACCGCAAGGCTATAATGAAGATTATTAACGAAGCATGTGTTCCTAGTGAGATTAAAGTGAATCAACTGGAAAAAGTTGTTGAAAGGATCCTTGAAGCAAATAAGATTACTTTCTCAGACGATGAATTGCCTGTGAAAGGTACTGGACATAATAAGGGTCTCTATATTACTGTAAAATATGACACTCCATCGTCACTCGAGTGTTAATTGATGGAGGATCAGGTGCTAACATTTTTTCTATATCAACTTTCCAAAAGTTAAATGTTAATGTGGAGAGAATTTTACCTAACAATGTATACTTCAAGGGTTTTGACGGATCAAAAATTTATGCCCTTGGTAAAATAGAACTCATATTGACAATTGGGCCTATAGATTTTGCTATGGATTTTCAAGTGTTGAACATTGATGCTTCATATAATATGTTATTGGGAAGGCCATGGATTCATAGGGCTAAAGTTGTCGTATCAACGTTGTATCAAATGGTCAAATTCAAATGTGACAGGCAAGAGATAGTTGTTCATGGTGAAGGAGACTTATCCATGTATAAAGACTAATCTATTTCCTACATCAAAGCAGATACTGCCAATGTGCTAATTCATCAAGCTTCTGAGGTAGTGGCTGTTGAGCATATCCTCGAGGGAAATCTCATCACAAGACCACAATTGTCCTCTGTATTTGTTATGGTAGTGAATGAAATGTTGAAGTATGGTTTGAAACCAAGAAAAGGTATAGGGATGTTTTTTCAAGGCATTGTTTATCTGGTAAACCTCTATGAGAACTTTGGTACTTTTGGTCTGGGATACGAGCCTACTGCTGAAGGTATAAAGAAGGCTAAAAAGTGTAAGAAGAAGTTGTGGTCACTTACCAAGCCGATACCGCCATTTCACTAGTCTTTCATCAAATTCAGTGTTGTTGGATCCTCCAAGTTACCTACTACAAAATCAATGAATGATGATGATGCAGAGTTGATTGACCTTTTTTAGAATATGTTCATTGAAACTGATATGGTTGAAATTGGGAAAGGTACTGGCAATGCAGATGTGCAGTTTGTCAGCCCTGATGTCCAGCTTAACAATTGGGAGGCCACTCCTCTCTCTATTATAAAGAAGTCTTGGTAGTTTGTTTATTTTTCTTACAATCTTAGTAGTTTGTTTGTTTTTACCCCTGTAATTTAAATCATTCTAGGATTGTAATTCAGAACTTTAAATCTGGTATTTTAGGTTAAAACTCTTTCTATCTATGTTTCTAATAAAGCATAGTTTCCCTTCGTTTTATTTTTAGTCTAATTTTTATTTATTTATTTTCTATCATACAGTTCTTTCTATGCTGATTCTAATGATATGACATGCATGAAGAATTATCAACCAGATTTAAAAATCCAATCTAATTTTGAAATAATGAATAAGGAGGTTGAATACGATTAAGAGAAAACATTTGAGGATATAAGCAAAGATTTCAAACAGTTTGAGAATAAGACAAATCCTAATTTGGAAGAAACTGAGGCAATCAATTTAGGAGATCATGAAAATATTAGCGAGACTAAGATAAGTGTACATGTTCAACCATAACAAAAGAAAGATATAATTGAAGCTTTGCATGAGTATAAAGACATCTTTGCGTGGTCTTATGATGATATGTCCTGTTTGAGCACTGATTTGGTAGTTCACAAGTTTCCAATTCATCCTATTTTTCCTCCTATCAAGCAGAAGCTAAGAAAGATTAAAACTGACATGAGTGTAAAAATTAAAGAGGAAATCATGAAGAAACTTAAGGCTAAAGTCATTCGAGTGGCCCAGTATCCTACTTGGTTGGCGAATATTGTCCCTGTTCCAAAGAAGGACGACAAATTTTGGATGTGTGTTGATTATCGTGATCTAAATAAGGCGAGTCCGAAAGATAATATCCACTTCCCAATATCCATATTTTGTTGAACAATTGTACCAAACATGATCTTAAGTCTTTTGTGGATTGTTATGCGGGGTATCACCATATCATTATGGATCCAGAAGATGTAGAAAAGACATCATTTATTACCCCATGGGGGATATATTGTTATAGAGTCATGCCTTTTGGACTAAAGAATGCTGGGGAAACTTACAAGAAGGGCAATGACCACAATGTTTCATGACATGATGCACAAAGAAATTGAAGTTTATGTGGACGACGTGATCATTAAGTCGAGAGAGCAATCTGATCATGTCAAAGATTTGAGAAAATTCTTTGGAAGGCTTCGGAGGTATGATCTCAAACTTAACCCAGCAAAATATGTATTTGGAGTTCCATTAGGAAAACTCTTGGGTTTTAAAGTCAGTCGACGTGGCATTAAGTTAGATCCTTCAAAAATAAAAGCTATTCAAGATCTGCCTCCACCAAAAAATAAAACAGAGGTGATAAGCTTACTTGGAAGGTTGAATTATATCAGTAGATTCATTGTTTAGCTTATAACAACCTATGAGCCAATATTCAAGTTATTGAAGAAGAATGCTAAAGTTGAATGGACTGAAGAATCTCAAGAGGCATTTGACAGAATTAAGAGATACTTGTCGAATCCGCCTATTTTGGTTCCTCCAGAGCCAGGCATGCCCTTGATATTGTACATGTCTATGTTAGACAATTATTTTGGCTGTGTATTGGGCCATGATGTCATGGACAGAAAAGAACAAGCCATCTACTACCTCAGCAAAAACTTTACCACTTATGAGGCTAAGTACACTCTTCTTGAGAAGACGTGCTGCGCCTTAACTTGGGTAGCCCAAAAGCTGAAACATTACTTGTCATCTTATACTACTTACCTTATCTCTCATATGGATCCTTTAAAGTATATTTTTTAGAAGCCTATGCCCACAGGCAGACTAGCGAAATGGCAGATATTGCTCACAGAGTTTGATATTGTTTATGTGACATGAACTACAATGAAAGCTCAAGCCTTGGCAGATCATTTGGCTGAAAATCCTATTGATAAGGAGTATGAGCCATTGAAGACTTATTTTTCAAATAAAGAGGTATTGTATGTTGATGAGTTTGTTTTTGAAGATTGCCATTCAGGCTGGAAGTTGTTCTTTGATGGAGTTATTAATGTAAAAAGAGTGGGGATAGGAGCAGTTCTTATTTCTGAATTAGGACAATATTATCCTATAACAGCGCAACTTTGATTCTACTGTACCAATAATATGGCAGAATACAAAGCTTGCATTTTGGGATTGAGAATAGCTATTGACATAGGGATTCAAGAACTGTTGGTATTGGGAGATTCATATTTATTAGTCCACCAGATCCAAGGAGATTGGGAGACTCGTGATTCGAAACTCTTACCATATAGAGGTTGTTTTCAAGATCTTTTTCAACAATTTGTATCAATAAAGTTCAAACACATTCCCAGATTTCACAATGAGATTGTTGATGCTTTGGCAACCTTATCTTTGATGCTTCAATATCTCGATAAAACTTATATTGACCCTTTGCATATACAGATTCATGATCAACATGCATATTGCAATGTGGTTGAGGAAGAACTTGATGGGGAGCTGTGGTTCCATGATATCAAAGAATATATTCAGATTGGAAAATATCATATACATGCCGATGGTAATCAAAAGAGAACCATTCGACGTTTGTCTAGTAGATTTTTCCTAAGTTGAGGAATTTTGTATAAGAGGACTCTTGATTTGGGACTTCTAAGGTGTGTAGATGCTAAAAAAAGCTTCAAAAATCATGACTGAAGTACAATCTGGGATTTGTGGACCACACATGAGTGGGTATGTTTTGGCAAAGAAAATACTCCGAGCAGGTTATTATTGGCTCACCATGAAGCGAGATTCTATCAATTTCATTCGTAAATGTCATGAATGCCAGGTACATAGAGACTTGATACATTCCCCTCCATCTGAGTTGCATCCAATGACTGCTCCATAGCCTTTTATGGCTTAGGGACTGGACGTAATTGGACCAATTGAACCAAAAGCTTCGAATAGACATAGGTTCACCTTGGTATCTATTGATTATTTCACGAAGTGGGTGGAAGCAGCGACTTTCAAGTCAGTGACCAAGAAAGTGGTGGTTGATTTTATTCACTCCAATATCATTTGTCGGTTAGGCATTCCAAAGATAATTGTCACGGATAATGCTACGAATCTCAATAGTCATATGATGCAAGAAGTGTGCCAGCAATTTAAGATTATGCATCAAAATTCAACTCCTTATCGTCTAAAAGAGAATGGAGCTGTAGAAGCTGCCAACAAGAACTTAAAGAAAATACTCTGTAAGATGGTGCAGGGTTCCCGACAATGGTATGAAAAGTTACCTTTTGTTTTGTTAGGTTATAGTACTACAGTTCGGACTTCAATTGGTGCAACTCCTTACTTGTTAGTGTATGGAACTAAAGCAGTTATACCTGCAGAGATTGAAATTCCATCTCTTCGAGTAGTTATAGAAGTTAAAATTGATAAGGACCAATGGGTCAAGACTCGTTTGGAACAATTAAGCTTGATAGATGAAAAAATATTGACATCAGTATGTCATGGACAACTGTACCAGAAGAGAATGACATGAGCATATAACAAAAAGGTGTGTCACTGACATTTTGAAGTTGGTCAGTTGGTACTATGACACATCCTACCTTATCAGATTGAAGCCAGAGGCAAATTTTCTCCTAATTGGCATGGACCATTCATGGTGAAGAAAGTGTTACCTAATGGCGCGTTATATTTGACTAATATAGAAGGTAAAATGGAAGGAATGCTGGTCAATGCTGATGCAGTTAAAAGATATTATGTATGATATTCATGTACAATTATGTTATGTATGTTTTGTACTTACATTTTTAAAGATTTGAAATGATGAAGGCATTTTGTTCTACTATCCGAATAATATATCAACCTTTGCTTACCCCTTTGAGCTTTTATTTTTTTGTAGCCCTCTTTTGGAATCAAATTAAAGTTAGAAAATTAAAAAAAAAAATTGAAAAAAAAAGTTGAAAAAAAAAAGAAAAAGAAATCAATCAAAAATTAAAATCAAACAAGAGAATGATGTTTCCTGAACTATGTTTGACCTGATTCTTGTTATGACAAGATACGTAGGTAGCCCTACTCTGGGGTTCGGTCTAACTAAAAGAAAATACAAATTATCCAGAATGAGATAAAACTGGGGCAAAAAGTTTATTTCATTAATAAGAGTCGATTCCAAAAGTTGTATGTTTCACCCAATGTTATATAAATTTTTTAGCCTCATACCGACCTTTCTTTCTAACCCCTATCCAAAAGCTAAGTTACAATCAAAGAAAGAACTTCAGATCAATCATTGAGAATGTCAAGGCTAAATATGTTATGAGTGCATGATATTTTATATTTTGGGTGTTTATTTAAAAAAAATGAAAATAAGAGAGTCTTATTGGTGAAAACCCTTTTGGGCACCAAAAGATGACTGTGAGCTGAGACAGAAATGAAAAGGATATAGGCTCGTTGGCAAAAACCCATTGAGGTGCCACTAGCCTAAGAAAGGTTGTTATCAAGAAGGAACAAGTTCAAGATTGACATAATTTCAAGCTCAATAAGTGGACAAAAGTTGTTATGATTGGTGTGGGTAGATCTGGTTGTTTGATTCAAAATGCATATCATAATCGCCAGAATCGGTTTCCACATTCAGATAAGTTTTCTCTTTATTTTGAAGAAGAGATGCCCATTGTCTTTTTCTTTTTTTTTGTTTTAATTTTTTATTTTTTGTGTCCTTGTCATTAAACAAAAAATTTTCGTTGTGTTTTGAGTCAAATTCACGTCAAGTTGAGTGAGAAAGGACTCCAAACTCGCTACCAGCTCCTTTAAGGGTACAAAGCAAGACAAAGGGTCGATGCATAGAGATAACGTTTCAAAGTAAAAGTAAGGTATTCAAGATGATTATGATTTAACTATTTTAAACTCATGAAAATCTAAGGGATGTATTGGAAGCTAAACTCAGAAGCATCATACAACAGAAATATAATTTGAGTTGAGGATCTTAGTAGTCAGAATTCTGAGTTAGAGGCATAACAATTCAATGACTATTATCATGGATAGGAAAAGAGTTGAGCATGACAAGTGCGAGAGCGGCCACTTCAAAAGCCAAATGCCACAAACCAACCACCACATTTTTTTAAAAGTCACAATTTTTCTTTGTTTGGAATAGATATGAAATAATTGTTTTCAGATAAAAGATGCAATTTCACATTTCTCTCAATGCAAGAAGCATGGTTACAACATCCGAAACTGGATCTCGGTCATGATAAACTTTATTCTTTGTGAGGTATATTAAGATCCAGTGACACATAAATTTTTCCAGTACAAACTGGGGCAAAAATTTTATTTGTGTTGTATGGAATTTATATTTATGCTTAGCACCCTTCTGAAAAATGGAAATTTATTTTATCTTCAGGACCCTCCTGAAGAATGGAAATTTATTTTTATGCTCAGGACCCTCCTGAAGAATGAAAATTTATTTTATGTTCAGGACCCTCCTGAGAATGGGACAAGACCCTCCTGAAGAATGGGAATTTATTTTTATGCTCAAGACCCTCCTGAAGAATGGGAATTTATTTTATGTTCAGGACCCTCCTGAAGAATGGGACAGGATTCTCCTAAAGAATGAGAATTTATTTTTATGCTTAGGACCCTCCTGAAGAATGAAAATTTATTTTATGTTCAGGACCCTCCTGAAGAATGGGACAGGACCCTCCTAAAGAATGGGACAGGATCCTCCTGAAGAATGGAAATTTATTTTTATGCTCAGGACCCTCTCGAAGAATGGGAATTTATTTTATTTCCAAGACTCTCCTGAAAAATAGGATGTTATTTTTCTATTTCACTATTTACTTTGAGTCCAGGAGCCCGCCTGAAGAACAGGGTGAAGAAATTGCAAGTCCAGAAGCCTGCTTGAAGAACATGGTGAAGAAGCTGTAAGTCCAGCAGACCACCTGAAGAATAGGGTGAAGTTTTAAATTCAAGTTGCAAAGGCTTGAATCAAGATTCTAGAGATTGCAATTTTTTGTATTTTTTCATTTTTGATCTTTATTAGCCAATTGAATGTAAAAGCAGAAGTTGTTAACTGGAAATTCGACGGAATCTCACTCGACTTTAACTCTTTCTCTCTCTATACTACCTTTGAACTACTCGTGACCTGATTCCATTATAACCCGGGATAATAAGATGTCCAAAAACAGGACTCGGTCATATTTTTCTTTTTTTTTTTATTTTTATTTTTACCTTTTAAATAATTAGAGGGTCAAAAACATATCTAGTCTACTTCTTAGTATGAAAACTCTTCAAGATTTCACACAAAGAGGGACAAAAATGTAGACACGTGATTTTGGATCCTCCCTAAATTTTAACTTGTCTATCAAAATTAAATATTTATATTTATATTTATATTTATATTTAATCATATATTATTTTGATTTTTATTTTTATTTTTTTAATTTTAAATAAAATAAAATTAAAATATATATTTTTTATTTTATAAGTTTTAATAAACAAATTAATAATTTGAATATTATTATATTATATTTGTTTTTGTCTATGTTGTTATTATGTTTTGTTAAATATAAAATTAATTAATTATTATATTATTTTTTATTTTTTATTGTTTTTATTAAATATAAAATTAATTAATTATTATTTTTATATTTATTATATTATTTATCTATTGATTTATTATTAGTATTATCTTTTATAAATTAATTTTAATTTTAAAATCCCCCCCCCCTTATCTAATAAATACCCCCCCCCCCCCCTTAAAGTAATTGTTTCCCCCAAAAGTCCCCATATATAAGGAATTCTCAACCAATAAAAACATTGTACTTTTCTGCATAAAAAACCAGACCAAAAAAAAAGCAGAGAAAAACACAGAGTAAGAAAAAACATCAATAAAAAGAGAGAAAGAAAACTTGAAGTGGGATCAAGATTTCCAGTGACAATGTTTGAATTTCGCTTAATACATTAACAGGTTCTATTTCAAATTTTGTACCATTTATAATGTAAATTTTTTGTGAAAAGTATGAAGTTGAATGTTAAAGTGATTTTGAATATTGTTTAGCATTCAAGTTAAAAGAATATATATATATATATATATATATATATATATTTATATGCAAATGATCGAATGTCAAAATATTATGTACTAAACTGTTAATAATAAGTTAAAAAAAGGAATTTATTGCACCGACAATAACACATCATGCATGTATCATATTTACATGTATACATATTCTATAAAAGATAGCATCTTCATGCATTAAAAATAATTAGCCACTATCAGTGAATACATCACATATACACTCTATTTTATTCTTTCTATTATTATAGAGAATAATGCACACACTTCACATGCAATAACACCATATATTGAAAATTACATTATACACAGAATGAGAGAGGATAAGGAGAGGGAGAGAGGAAAAATTGAAAATTGAACGGAGAAGAGAGAAATTCATATTTTTGAATTTTTCTGCGAGTTTTTTGTCGAAAACTGACAGAAAAACGACCCAACTGCCACCCACCAACCGAAAACATCCGCACCTGCGTCGTCTTTCTCTTCCCTAACTCTGCTACTTTCGACTAAACCAATGTCGCCAGAAACCTCTCTAAAACCATTGCCGACGCCACCTAACTTCACCACCGACCGGCGAAGCCTAGTTGCGCCGCCGTCGTCCCCTTCTTCTTCTCTCTTTCTCACCGGCAAAGACATTTCTTCGGTAATCCATCCAAATTCTCCAAATAAAAGCCAATAAAAATTAGATCCGGCCAACGACGACCATTATTTAGTCATTGTTATGGTAAAATTTACTGGAAAATAGCATCGCTGGCTTTATTCTGGTCAAATTTATGTTGGATAGCTATTCTTCTTCTCATCTCTGTCATAGCGTCACTGGCATCCCTACGACGGCAAACAGACGAGAGTTAAAGCGGAAGAGTAAATACTATTTATTTCTATTTTATTTTCTTATAGAATTAGGTTGATTAGTTGAGCAGTTGTTTGTTTTAGGGAATATTATTTAGCATTTTATATTGAAAACTGGTACTGTTGTATGATTATGTCCAAAATAGTAAGAATAGATTGTTTATTTTATTATTTTATTTATTTTTTATTTCATTGTTATAAATAGAATTTATTTATTAAATAAATTAATTATTTTAATTGAATCTTGCTTTAATATATTGATAAGATAAAGTAGCATTTCGAATAAAAAATTGTTGTGAGTTATAAAAATTTTACATCAATGTTTTTAATATTAAAACAAATTTTAAGCATATATATTTAATTTGTTCATCTCAATTAAGAATGTGGCATACACATCTTTTGAGATATTTTAAATTCAAAGATATAAAAATACACTTTGATAAATATTTTTATAAAAAATAATCTTTCATCGATTAAAAATAAGAGTTTTAAAAATAATTTTAAACATTAAAAATGAGTGATTTTAGGCATTAACATAATTTATTAAAATAATTTAAGATAAGTCAATAAACTGACCGTGCTAGAACCATGGGACTCGAGGGGTGCCTTACACCTTCCCCTCGATTAACAAAATTTCTTACCCGGTCTTCTATTTTTGCAGACCATAATAAGAGTCATTTCCTTTTGATTAGGGATTTAATAAGGTGACTTGGAACACCATAACTCAATTTCAAGTGGAGACTCTGCAAATAAAATAATCCCTATTCAATACTATCACTTTAATTGGAAAAACCCTTCGACTCGGCTCCCTCGAGCGAGAAAAAGGGGTGTGACAAAGCTCTATATTAAAGATTTGGTTAGATTGCATGGAGTCCTATTACTTATAATTTTAGATAGAGGTACTTAGTTTACCTCTTACTTTTGGAAAGCTTTTTAGAAGGGTCTAGATACCTAAGTTCATCTCAATATAGCCTTTCACCCTCAGAGAGATGGTCAGGAAGAGAGGACCATTTATACCTTAGAGGATATCTTGAGAGCATGTGTTATGGAATTTAAGGGTAGTTGGGATGATCAGTTGCCTTTGATTGAGTTTGCATACATAACAGTTATTATTCCAGTATTCAGATGGCTCTATTTGATGGAAGGAGATGAAGATTTGCTATTGGTTCGTTTGAGGTAGGTGAAACTATGTTGATAGGGCCAGATTTAGTATTTGATGCGATGGAGAAAGTTCAGTTAATCAAAGAGAGGCTTAATACAACCCAAAGTCATTAGCAATCCTATGCAGATGTGAGAAGGAGAGATCTTGAGTTTGAGGTCGGTGACTTAGTCTATTTGAAAATCTATCCCATGAAGGAAGTGAAGAGATTTGGAAAGAAAGGGAAACTCAGTCCCCAATATGTTGGCCCTTACAGGATCTTGAGCCACTTTGGAAAAGTAGCTTATGAGCTTGAGTTGCTTGTAGATTTGGCATCAGTGCATCCAGTGTCCATATCTCTTTGTTAGAGAAGTGTATTGGTGACATATCTGTAGTAGACTGATCATCAGATTCATAGATTGAGAAACAAAGAAGTTCCCTTGGTCAAAGTTCTTTGGCGGAATCAGTCCGTTGAGGGAGCCACTTGGGAAATAGAAGAAGACATGCGTACCAAGTACCCTCATCTTTTCTTCAAAAATTCAGACTCAGTTTAAAGTAACAGTTTTCTTTCGATTATCTATTTTCCATTCTCAATTTCAGCTATATAATTATCTTCCTGTCATTACATGATTTCACGAATCAGTTCAGTCATGTATCATGTTTCAGACTTAGTCATGTAACCATACTTTTAGCTATGTATGTTTAGTATATGATTTTAGTTTCCTCAGTATTCTCAGCTTAATTAATCTTATTCGAGGATGAATATTTCTAAGGGGGAGATACTGTAATACCCAGCATTAGTCTTAGCTCATTTTAGATCATAATGCTTCCATAAGAGGCTTAGAACCTAAAAATTTAGCTAAGTATTGGGGACTTAGTTTTATTTTTGACCGTTTAACTTTGATGATTTTTAAAGTTACCTTTCCGACCCCGATATGTAATTTTTTGAGTTAATTCATGTTCAGAGGTATAAGGAGCATGTCTTGGAGAATTTTTGGATTTTTCGAACGAGGATTGAGGCACGTTTGGATTTTATTTCCAGAACCTCACTATGATTGCATCGCATTGCGGTGGGTATAGTGATAAGGGGTTCATCACATTGCGGTGATTCCCAATTTGGCATTCTAGTTACCAATTTAAATCCCAGAGGGTCAGTCTTGTCTTTTTCCATCGCCCCAATCTGTCAAAACACAGGATTTACCTTCAATTAAGGCACTATATAAAAAAAATCCTCAATTTCTCTCTAAATTAAACCCTAACCACTTTCCAAGTTCATCAAGTTCAAGCATCTTCCCTTCAAGAAAACCAAGAAATTGTTCTTCCCAATCCAAGAATGTTCAAGAAAAGTTAATTCTCTTTCAAGATTAATGATTTAAGGTATGTTTGATGTTCATCCATTGTCCCTTTTCACCCATGGAGTTTAAGAATCCATTTTTAAGTTTTAAATACATATTATTATGAATTATATCCATGAAGCTCATATGAACTTTGCTTTCGAATCATGTTTACCATGTGTTTTCATTGCAATTCACCCTTGACACATTTGGATGATGATTATTTGCATGTTAACTCCTTAATCCATGGTTTTAATATTGCAATTATGCTATTATCACATGTTTAACTATTCACATACTTTAACTCATAACCCTTGTGTGTTTGATGAAATGCCTAAGAGATGAATTTTGAATAATGATCCCTATTATGATTTGTAAAGCTATATATGTCCTTATTGATACTTCTATTCAGTGTTGGGGTTACCCAAAACTTAGCTGTTTAGTTGCACTAATTTGATACCTAAATTATGTTTTGATGCCTGAATTAGATGTCGTGACTTTTGAGTTTAGTTTAGTAATCTCTATCCATTTTTGAGTTATATATATTTGAGATTGTAATCTATAGTAAACACTACTTCAAACTAGAGTTTAGTTTAAAGGGTTATTTTTCCATGTATAAGTTTACACCACCTTTACTTCATTCAACATTATTTGTTCTCACACTGGTATAAATGTAGTAAAAAAATTTGTAGGTTTAGCAAAACACTGAAAAATAAATAGAATTTAAAAAAGTAACAAAGTGTTGAGTTTTGTAGGTTTAGCACACCATTCAAAAAAATAGAAGTTAAAGAAGTAACAAAGTAATGTTGTTAAAAGTTATAGCCATTGACAATCAAAAACAGCCATGGGTATGTTGTTGTTGAAAAGGAATTGTAGTAGTATTTTTTATTTGTTATTCTATTTGTATTTAGTAGAGCCCAGACCCTGCTTTTGGGATTATACTGAGTATGGTATTGTTGTTGTTGTATGTAGTAGAATAATATGCATTTGAGTGTAATTGCTACTGTAAGATGATTCTTTTTTCATGAACATTTAGGATTTTGGAATTTTAGTTTTTGAGGGTCTTTCTGTCGTATTCTCTTTTTCACGATTTCTTTGAAATGTTGCATTTGAGTTGAGACTTCTATCCAAAAGTTTTTCTAGTATGAAGATTTACATTACCTTTCTGCTCAAATGAATCTTTTGAATGGGTACTTAAAGCAAAACCATTGTCCAAGTTAAATGAAACTGTGCTACTGGTTGAGGAACCCCAATTCTGTCCAGAAGACTGCCCAGTATGACTCTGGTTATTAGATTGGGTATTACGACTGTAACTATCAGTTTTATAAGCTATAATTAACAAAACTAATTTGGTCATATTGCATTGGGTATATTGTTATTGATTATGCTTTTATGGGTATATCCTAAAAGATGAACCTATTTTACATTTTATATTTTGAACTTACATATCAGAATTGAACAATCATGAATCAAGAAGAGTGTTCATGAAATCACTAGAAAGTTAAGAGCTTTGTTTGATGGATCACTAGCAGTTTTACAAAACAAACAGATACTAGAACAAAGGAAGAAGACAGGCTATGTAAATGACAGATATTGTTTTGTGATATGTGTATATATTTATAATTGTATATTATAATTTATTATATATGTAAATACTAATTTACAATAGGGGTAACTATTTCATCTAAATTGCCAATTGGTATTTGAAGTATTTACAATAATAGGTGAAAAAATCATTGCAATAGCAATATAAAGTCGTTGCAATAGCTAGAAAAAAACATTGCAACAGATCAAAAGGCTGTTGCAATAGGTATCAAAAAAGTTGCAATAAATTATGAAAAAATCATTCCAAAATACAAAGAGGCATTGCAATAGGGTTAACTACAACGGTTATCAACTGTTGCTATAGAATAATAAAATTGTTGCAATAGGTTATCGCAATGCTTCACAATCATTGCAATAGGGTCAACTGCAACGGTTTGCAACTGTTGCTATAGATAAGTGGACCCATCCCAACAGAATATGTTCGAAACCATTGCCATAGGTAGGTCTATGGCAATGATTGGAGTAACCATCGCATATTTTGTTGCCATATATCTATGCCAACACTCACATATGGGATGCCTTCTCAACCGTTGCATTAGATCTATTGTAACGGTTTTTTATCTGTAGCAACGTTTTTTGAACTATTCCCATAGGGGTATCTTTTGGTAGTGATACCTCCTACAGTCTCAGTTCAATATTCAGTATAGAATTCAGTTTCAGGTTTGTTTGACCATAGCATACAGTTACCAGTATTTTAGCATTTCAGTTTATCAATTATTTCAGAATCATATTATATGATTGGTCATGCATTCGCAGTTTTCACAGTTTTTATGAATTTATATTAAGTTACCTCATGTTATTCATTCAGTTAGTTATTATTCATGTACATGAACCCATGCATATCATCCTAACCTCATCTCTCATACTAGTACATTAAAAGTACTGAACGCATACTCTTTTATTACGATATGATGTTTAATATCATAGGTTCAGATGCTTAGGCTCCTGACCAGGCATATATAGTTCAGCCTATTAGTAGAAGTAGTCGTGGTGAGTCCTCATCTATCGAGGACATGGTGGTTTATTTCAGTTTACTTCAGTACTTCAGTACCTTCTTTCAGTTTGTCAGTTGGAGTTAGTTGGGGCCTATCCCATCAACCCTCTTTTCAGTCAGTGTTAGAGGCTTTCATACATTTCAGACAGTCAGTTGATTTGTAAATCTTTTCAGTTAGATTTTCAGTATGTTCATTTAATTCAAACTTCAGAATTTTGTTGTATTAATTTCAGTACTTAAATCATTTGGCATTATTCAGTTATTTCCGTACATGTGTATCTTATTACCATATTATTCAGTGCTCACAGCAGGTACCAGCTCATGGGTTATAGTCTTTTGGGACCTTAAGCACCATTATTATGACTAAAGGGTAGCCTCGGGTCATGACAATAGCCGTCCAAAAATATGATATAATAAGTGCATCAAACACATAGTCACCAAGACCCCCAACACCGGCAAACGTGGTTTTCATTGTTCGTCCCCCAGGACTTACACCTTCATGGTAAGCTACACAACCCCCTTTAAGCCTAAATTAAAACAATTTGCACATAATTTCAACCATTAACCTAGTTGTCATTCATTAAAGGCATTTACCACTTCATATCATCGTAACAATATGATTGCAAGCTAAATTAAATATGTCAAACCAATTCACACAATCAAATTGGACTCTCAAGTTCCATTAAAATCCAAACCATGGCCACCAAGGCCATCCAAATCTATTTTTATATCCATTTATCCATTAATGCAATGCAATGAGTTCAAAAGTAAGTTAAACCGTGCAATATTCCATAACTAAAGTCAAATTCATAAAGTAGGTTGAGTTTCATGTAATTCT
Organism: Capsicum annuum; assembly: GCF_002878395.1. Lineage (NCBI taxonomy): Eukaryota > Viridiplantae > Streptophyta > Magnoliopsida > Solanales > Solanaceae > Capsicum > Capsicum annuum. The sequence goes on from NC_061121.1 coordinate 34,845,732, forward strand.
AAGCCAAAATTCATCCAATTTGGGGAAACCCATGTCTCCCATTCCAATCATTTAGATAATTTACCCATTTAGCCCCAAGAATATCAATTTAGAGCAAGAATAATCAATTCAAAGCATGGGACAAGCAATTCAATCGATAACAACCAAAACACCTCAATCCAATTTCAAAACCTACACAACGCAAAATTAAAGTTAAGAAAGAGAAATATGTCTGAAACACACAAAATTTGAAGTCAATTTGAAGTTTGGAGCTTGAATGATGAATTCTTTATGAATCCCTTAAGATTTCTTGGTTTAGGTGTTATAGAAGAGAATGAGAGTGTTTGATCTTCTTAACTTATGAGAAAAAGGTCAATTTTATATTTATAAGTTGTGGAAAGGGTGAAAAGACCCAAAACCTCCCCAACCCAAGTGAAAAAAAAACTGGATTAAATATGCACTTTGGTGTGGCACGTCATTTTCGCAGAGATTATCCTCCGTGTCACGTCGATATCATGGAGGGTAACCTCCATCACGGGCCCTCACTGCCTCAGGGTCTCCAAATGACCCCAAACCCTTTCTGAAAATTCTAAAACTTTTCCAAATTAACCTTTTAACATCCCTAAACAGAATTCAAAACAAAAATTGACATTACGAACATGGGAGGATCAAACATTTAATGATCAAAATTTTAAGGGTCTTACATTATTCCACCCCCACCCCCCCAGGATCATTCATCCCCTAATGATAAGTTAGGACACTTTTACCATGAGAATATCAACAGTACACCCAAATCAAATAACAAACTCAGAATGTGATAAGTGGAAAATGAAACTCGTACGTTAGACAATTTCGTCCAACCCGGGGAACAAGAATGGGTATTTGGCCTTCATATCTTCCTCATCTTACCATGTAGCCTATTCTACCTTTTGGTTTCTCCAAAGGACCTTCACCAAAGCTACATCCTTGGTCCTCAATCTACGAACTTACCTATCCACTATCTCAATCAGGACTTCCTCATAAGACAAGGAATCTAAAATACTAACATCCTCAATAGGGACAATCAAAGAAGGATTCCCTAGACACATTTTCAGCATCAACACATGGAAAAAGTTATCAATATAACTCAAACTCGCACCTAAATCCAACTCATAAGCGACACTTCTAATTCTCTTCAAAATCTGGTAGGGACCAACATAACAAGGACTGAGCTTCCCCTTCTTTCCAAATCTCATGACTCCCTTTATAGGAGACACCTTTAAGAATACCCAATCACTAACCTCAAATTACAACTCTCTTCGCCTCACATCCTCAAAGGATTTTTAGCGACTCTGAGTAGTCTTAAGTCTTTCTCTAATCACCTCTACCTTCTCTATGGTTTGGTGAACCAAGTCAAAATCAAATAACCTAGTCTTACCAACCTCAAACCATCCAATAGGAGTCCTACACCTCCTACCATAAAGAGACTTGAAAGGAGCCATTTGAATGCTCAAATAATAGCTACTATTGTGCTCAAACTTAATAAGAGGAAAATGATCAACCCAACTTCCCTTAAAATCAATCATACAAGCCCTTAGAATATCCTTCAAGGTCTGAATAGTATGCTCCACTTTCTCATCCATTTGAGGGTGAAAAGCAGTGGTAAGGTTCACTTATGTACCCAAACCTTTCTAAAATAAACGCCAGAAGTGAGAAGAAAATTGCGTACCTCATTCTGAAATAATAGATACTGATGCACCATGCAGCTTGACAATCTCCTGAATGAACAATTTAGCATAACCCTCTCCTGAGTAGTTAGTCCTTATAGAGAGGAAGTGAGTAGACTTAGTCATTCTATCAATAATGACCCAAATCAAATCATACTGATTGTGAAACCACAAAAAACTCGTAATGAAATCCATATTGATCATATCCCACCTCCACATGGATAACTCTATCTCTCGAGACATGCCATCAGGCCTCAAGTGTTCATCCTTGACTTGCTGACAAACCATACACTTAGCTAAAAAAAATTAGCCACATCCCTCTTCATATTATTCCACCAATTGATTTTCTTCAAGTTATGGTACATATTCATCGGTCCTAGATGAGCTATCTATCTAGACTCATGATTCTTAGCCAAGATTCTTGAGGCCCATCGACATTAGGAACACATAATCTTTCTTGATATCTTAGAATACTATTTCCCCAATTTTGAAGGCCATAACCTTTTGCTGACCCATATCATCTTTAATATACATAAGTATGGGATCCAAAGCTTGCTTCTCCTTCACCTTAGCACCAAGAGATAATTTCACCACTTGTTGAACAATGACTCCTCTATCCTAAGAGTCCAAAGGATAAACTCCCAAGTTATCCAACCTGTCAATGTCCTTCACTAAATCCTCATTTCTCTTCATCAACATGGGATAAACTCCCCATAGACGACCAGCTAATAGCATCAGCAAATAATATTAGATTTACCTAGATGGTAGTGAAGAATCATGTTGTAATCCTTAAGAAATTCAAGCCACCGCCACTGGATGAGATTAATTCCTCCTGCATAAATACATACTGCAAGTTCTTATGATCCAAATAGATATCCACATGCACTCTATCCAAATAATGACACCAAATCTACAAAGAAAAACTACCACCGCCAACTCCAAATCGTGGGTTGGATAATTCCTCTTATGAACCTTAAGCTGCCTAGAAGCATAGGCCACAACCTTACCATGCTGCATAAATACACAACCTAATCCTACATGGGACACAACATAAAATACAACAAACCATCAGTACCCTCAGGTAAGGTCAAAACTGGCGTAGAAGTCAACTTATTCTTCAGTTTCTCAAAACTAACCTCACAAGCATCGAACCACAAAAACTTAGCCATTTCTTTGTTAACTTTGTCAATGAAGCAACAAAGGAACAGAAGCTCTCCAAATATCTCCTATAATACCTAGCCAAACAAGAAGCTCCTACTCTCATTTTGAGTCGTGGGTCTAGGCTATTTCTTAACTGCCTCAACCTTCAACGAATCTACTATAATTCTCTCACTAGAAATAACATGTCCAAGAAAGGTCACAACATTCATCCAAACATCGTATTTAGAAAATTTAGCATACAACTTTTGATCCTTAAGAGTCTGCAACACAATTCGAATGTGATAATCCTCCTCACTCATGGAGTATACCAAAATTTCATCAATAAGGACAATAATAAACAAGTCCAAAAACCATCTAAAAACCCTATTCATAAGATCCATAAAAGTAGCCTGTGCATTAATCAACCCAAATGACATAACCAAAAACTCACAGTGACCATACTGGGTTCGAAAAGTAGTCTTAGGAATATTAACCTCCCAAATTTTTAATTAATGATAGCCTAAAAAAATATCAATCTTGGAGAAACACCTAGCACCATGAAGCTAGTCGAAAAGGTCATCAATTCTGGGAAGAGGGTACTTATTCTTCACTGTAACCTTATTCAAATGATGGTAGTCTATACACATTCGAAGAGACCCATCTTTCTTTCACACAAAAAGTACAGGAGCATCCCACAAAGATACACTAGGATGAATGAAACCCTTATTAATAAGATCCTTTAACTACTCCTTTAGTTATTTCAACTTAGCTGGAGCTATTCTACAAGAAGGAATAGAAATAGGATGAGTATTCAGTAGACGATCAATCCCAAAATCTATTTTCCTATCTGGAGAAATTCCAAGAAGATCATTCAAAAACACTTTAAGAAATTTAATAACCACAAGGACAGTTTGCAAAGAAGGAATTTCAGAGTTAGAATCCTTAACCCAAACTAGATGATACAAACCCCTTTTTGAAATTATTTTCTCAGCTCTAAGATAGAAAATAAACCTCTCTTTGGGTACTAAGGAACTCCCCTCCCATTCAATCATCGGTTCATTAGGAAAGTGAAAATTGATCCTTCAGGACCTATAATCCATAGAATCATAGCATTAATAAGGACAATCCATCCCTAAGATAACATTAAAATCTACCATATCCAGCTCTAGCAAATCCACCAATGTCTCCCTAGCATGAATAGTCACCACATAACCCCTTATGGTTCCTCCTAGTAATAACAGACTCATCCACTGAAGTAGACACAGAAAAGGGATCAAAAATACTTTTGGGACCAAAACCAAAATGCATAGATACATAAGGATCCACATAAGAAAGGGTAGAACCCAAATCAAGCAAATAATAAACATCATGGAAAAATAGATGTAACATACCAATAACAATATTAGGAGATACCTTAGATTCATAATAGGTGGGAAGAGTATAAAGATGATTCCAGTCAATGCCGGTACCAAAAGTAGCACCCTTTGGCGCAGAAGATGAAGATGTGGCAATCAAAACATTATTAGCTCTGGTGGCAACTTTGGCTGAAGGATAATCTTACTGCATGTGACCCAGCTAAACATAATTATAGCACCGATTTATCCCCTTATCATAATAAACACGATAAAGTTACCCACAAAAATGAAAAAGAGGATAAGGTAGGGCTGACTGAGCTCCACTAGCCTGAGACTAAGCACCTTGTGCCTTAGAACCACTGCTAGCCTAAAAATGATTATCACTCAAAGGGTTAGGATATGGAGAACTAACAGACGAATAATAATTCCCCTAATTCTTCTTCTTAGTCTATGATAACGCTCAAACTACACTCTTGAATAGGTGTAAGCAATCATTGTCAATATAAAACCCAACTAGGTTGGGGTTGAATCCCACAGGGAATAATGTGAGTGGCGATTAAACTAGTTTGAAACTAAAGCTACAAGTTAAATTCAAATAAATGATATAAAAAAAATAAAAATGGGATTTTTGGATATTAGCAAATAATTTTTGGTCACTTTAATTTCAGTGTTTGTCAATCAAGAGTTTATGAAATAATCAGGATTATGTTCACTAGGGTTTATGGAACATGAAAGATGCTACCATTAACTCAAGGTTTTCATGGTGGTTAGGATGACAAGCTCTCTTTATCAATGATATGCTCAAATGTCTCTCGACCTATTCGAGCATCTAATTTCCTAATCCTCTCAGACTTAGGGACTCGCAACTCACTTCCTAGATTTTACCTCAGCTTAATCAACCTTGTTAAACGAAGCCTTTCCGAGTCCCTATTGATAATTCACTTCCTATTGTTTATGATTTCTTTCTCAAGCAAACCAAAGTAGGTACGCCTATTGTTTGCAACCAACAGACATAAATTCTTATCTCAGAATTACCAAGAAATCTTAACACTTATTAAACCTTGAGTAATTAATTAACACCTTATCATGACCTAACCCTAGATTCCATAATCCAGTTTAAGAGTGTTTAGTTACTCATGATGCAAGAAATCAGCACACAATTTGAATTCATAATTGGGAAGATTAACTTATAAGAATGAAGAAAATCAAAAGTATTCTTGTAATTGAATCACAAGGCAAAACTCTAAAATATTATTCCTAGAGAGAGAGAGAAAAAAAATTGTATATTGTCAATATGTCAATTGATAGCTGGATAGCTTGATAATTTGATATCTATAAAAACCCTAAAACAAGGCTTTAAAATAGTAAATCCTAAATAAGGAAATAAATTTAAAAGTTTTAGACTTTCTTTGGAATAGATTACGGCATCCATGACGACCTATCATGATCTTGACGGCCTATCACGGACGTCGTCAGCGTCTCTACAATTTTATCTTCTGCTACCTAAGGTTGACGATGATGGTAATGTCCTATCAGTATCTTGACGGCGTGTCATGAAGGTCTTCACAAAGTTTCCTGCAATTACCATCTTCTGTTTAGGGTTGACGGCACCCGTAACAGCCTATCACCAGGCTGACGACGTGTCATGATGTCGTCAGCCACACTTAGCTCTCTATCTGCTTTCGATTTTAGTCTTTTTGCTTCCTTTATTAGTGTTTCCCCCACGTCTCTACTTTTGCTACAAAATCAAAGTAAACTAATCAAAAAAGACTAAAGTTGCTCAAGACTTTGCAATTATTTAGAGTTAAAAGCTTCAAATGTGTTAGCATGGGATCACACATCAACACCCTCAACTCAAACAATTGCTTATCCTCAAGCAACCATAACATAACTAAGAGCATACAAAGTACAATTTGGCAGCTAACTACTCATATCAGTTTAGAATACATGCACCATCTCCAAGGTCAGTCAAATTAAGAGCAACTGTGTCTTTTATTGAAAACACCCATAAAACTCACGAGGATCAAGATATGGCAAGAATTTTAGCAATAATAACCCAGCACATACCCAAATCACACTATTCGAATAAGGCAGTGATTAGCAACATACCTAGTGTACCCTCACAACAAAGAAATCCCTTTTTCACTCATCTCAATTTACATACATAAACACACGGATAAATACAAAATTCACTCTCAGAATAAAGTTCCAACATTGTGCATCAAATGACATAGGCTTGCCCTTATACCCAAGTCGTCAAACAGGTCAGTTAGGATCAATATTGGGCTTTTCTTAAGCTTGTAACATAGGCTAGGGGCTGGTATGATATTCATGGATATTTCAGAGTGACTATACCTCTTTGACACTATACTGAAATCTTGGGGCTTCAACTCCCAACCTTTTTTTCTTCCTCTTTTTTATTGATCACACATGCTCAAGATGGATACGGTCTTTTCAATTATCACATTATCTTTTCATCATCTTTTACACAACTTTCTCATTTCTTATTCCTTTGTCACCGCACCTAACTTTTTATTCTTTTCTTTTATTCTTTCTCTCTTCATACTCATTTTGTATTACGCACCCCTATGATAGCCACCCTAAACTTAGGCTATTTGCCAAAGTCAAGGTGCACAGTGTCCAAAGAGGAGCAGGGGCAAAATAGGTTCATTGTGATATAAATGGGAAGGTGAGATGTGTCGTAGAAAGAAATAGGCTAATTAGGCTCAAAACAGGGATCAAGAGATATTATGCACATAGGGAAGATCATTTTGGCTAAAGTGGGCTAAAATTAAAAAAAAATGGCCTATGATCCTTTCCTAACTCCTATCCAATGACCATGGCAAGACTAACAGGTCAAGTTCTAGATTCAACACACAACGGAAACTGAGTAAGACCTTACGCACACAAGGTACACAAGTATCTCGCATATCACTACTTATCCAGTTCATGCACTTGTTTAACAAAGGTTATTTAGTTGCCAGACTAATGCCACAAAATAATACACCGTGGTCACAAATGGATGCAATTCACATAGTAATATATCAGACCAATAGAGAGGTGCTCAAAAATCATAAAAATAAGTTAACTTCCTTAGTTACTTGTATTTTTCTAGTCAACTACAACACATCAAAAAACAAGCGCAATACGCCCAAACATGCCGGCTCTATTAGAAACAAGCCTCCGGGGAAAAGAGGCATAGCAACAAAAACCCCAGGAGGACATCAATACCTATAAGTAGCCCCAACACCCTCAACTTAAAATCATACAATGTCCCCAATGCATCAAACCAAAATAAGAGAGTTAGAAATATACCTGTGGCACCATGGGTGTGAAGATCTGATGTCAATCATATAATATGAATACAAACAACAAAATACCTTGGGTTGCCTCCCAAGAAGTGACTAATTTAGTGTCACGGCATGACAACATCCAGTCATCCTTTATCCCTCCACTTTGACAATTTAAATTATCGGCCCATCTATTGATCTTTATATCTTTTAGGTCCGTTGGGAAAATGTGAGGGCATGATAAGGAATGTTCTATCACGCTACTTCAAAGAATTGAACCGCTTGCCCAATTTTGCATCGAACTTTTGTGCGGGCTAATTGGGCAACGATGAGGATCTTAAAAAGCCACTAAATGGATATCGATCTTTAAGCTTCTTGTCCTTCAAGACTGGGGTTTTAGTATACCCTTTTGGAAAGATAAACTCCAAAATGTAAGAATTTTCCTCCTCATTTTCAAAATTCATCATTTGCTTGGGTGGTTCAACTTTCATCACATCCACCAAGCATAATGTTGAAAAGTGGTTCGAATGAGGACTGACTCTCAATTCTGGAGTAGCATCTCTATTAGTATCTTTACCCCAAAATGGACTAGAGCCTTCACAAGGATTGTTCTTGATTTCTTCTTCCAATTCTAGTACCATTTCCTCATCTTTGGCATCTTTGTACATGAATGGTTCAGTTGGTTGGGAAATCTCTAATGGAAGATCAACATCAAGCTCATCATTAGTATAGGATTCTTTCTCCTCATCTTCACACTCTTCCATTATGTTAAATGATTCTACAGACAAGATATCATCTAAACATAATATAGAAGAATACTTTGAATAATTGACCTATATATCCATCTCCTCATGAATGATCGACTTCATGTCTTGACATATATCACATATGATATCATATGTTTCTTTTTGAAGATCCAACATTCGTTGAAACATATCTTCAATACCACTCTTACCGGTGCTTAGTTCTTACTTTTCTTGACCATAAGACCTATCAAACTGATAAGAAGAACTAGAATTTGAATTAGCACAATAAGGGGAGGGGGCATTTGGGCAATCACTCCAATGTCCATCTTGACCACCACATAAAGAACAATCATACTCCCGGTAGGATGGAGATGGTGCACAAATCTCTCCCCAGAGAGCATATCTACAATCTTGCCAAAAGTGAGGTCCATCACAATATGGACATAGATTATCAAGATAAAATTTCCAACCACCAAGCCCATGTTCATTCCACGATGCCATATTAATAAGTAAACTAAAATAAAAATCTACCTAACACAAGAAATAAAAGAAAACTAAAAACAAAGATTTACAAGTTTGAATTCAAGCTAGTAGGCTAAAATTCCAAACCAACTAAATACGCCAAATTGTTCCCCGACAATGGCGCCATTTTTTATAACACTCAAAGTACACTCTTGAATGGGTATAAGCGATCATTATCAATATAAAACCCAACTATATTGGAGTCAAATCCCACAGGGAATAATCTGAGTGGCGATTAAACTAGTTTGAAACTAAAGCTACAAGTTAAATTCAAACAAATGATATAAAAAAATAAAAATGGGAGTTTTGGATATTAGCAAATAATTTTTGGTCACAGTAATTTCAGTGTTTGTCAATCAAGTGTTTATGAAATAACCAGGATTATGTTCATTAGGGCTTACAGAACATGATAGATGCTACCATTAACTCAAGGTTCTCACGGTGGTTAGGATGACAAGCTATCTTTATTGATGATATGCTCAAATATCTCTCGACCTATTCGAGCATCTAATTTCCTAATCCTCTCAGACTTAGGGAATTACAACTCATTGCCCAAATTTTACCTCAACTTAATCAACCTTGTTACAGCAATGATTATTAAATAAAGCCTTTTCGAGTCCCTGTTGATAATTAACTTCCTACTGTTTATGATTTATTTCTCAAGCAAACCAAAGTAGGTACGCCTATTGTTTGCAACCAACAGACATAAATTCTAATCTCAGAATTACCAAGAAATCCTAACACTTATTAAACCTTGAGTAATTAATTAACACCTTATCATGACCTAATCCTAGATTCCATAATCCAGGTTAAGAGTGTTTAGTTAATCATGATGCAAGAAATCAGCACACAATTTGAATTCATAATTGGAAAGATTAACTTACAAGAATGAAGGAAATCAAAAGTGTTCTTGTAATTGAATCATAAGGCAAAACTCTAAAATATTGTTCTTAGAGAGAGAGAAAAAAAATTGCATATTGTCAATATGTCAATTGATAGTTGGATAGCTCGATAATTTCATATTTATAAAAACCCTAAAACAAGGTTTTAAAATAGTAAATCCTAAATAAGGAAATAAAAGTAAAAGTTCTAGAATTTCTTCAAAATAGATTATAGCGTCCATGACGGCCTATCATGATCTTGATGGCCTATCAAAAACGTCGTCAGCGTCTCTACAATTTTAGCTTCTACTGCCCAAGGTTTATGATGATGGTGACGTCCTATCAGGATCTTGATGGTGTGTCATGAAGGTCGTCACAAAGCTTCCTGCAACTCCCATATTTTGTTTAGGGTTGACGGCACTCGTGATAGCCTATCACCAGGATGACGATGTGTCATGGATGCCATCAGCCATACTTAGCTCTCTATCTACTTTTGATTTCTGTCTTTTTGCTTCCATTATTAGTGTTTCCCCCTCTTCTCTACTTTTGTTGCAAAATCAAAGTAAACTAATCAAAAATGACTAAAGTTGCTCAAGACTTTGCAACTTTTTAGAGTTAAAAGCTTCAAATGTATTAGAATTGGGGCACATATCAGTCCAGTGTCTACCATCTCTCCCACTATTTGCTAACCCTCTCTCTACTCTAAATACCTAAACTTTTTATTTTGCCTCTCTTCTATTTCTATCTATCTCTTTCTCTCATCTTCTATTTGCAGCTATAAACCACAAGTTTGGAGATGTCCATATCATTGTTCAACATTATAGCCTTAACCTCCAATACCAAGTTGCGCAACAAACTAAAAGAAAACTTTCTTATTTTAGATCTCTGGCTAGACATCAACTTTGGAGCATAACGAGATAGCTGCTAGAATTTTAGAGCATACTCCTTCACACTTATCTTACCCTGCTTCAAATTAACAAACTCCTCAGCCTTAGCTTCCCTCAATTCCTAAAAAATAAGTGATTAAGAAAGGCCCCTAATAAGTCATCCCATATAGCCAGCTCAACATCATCACCTCTCATAGCCTCTCACTCCTCAAACCACTGATAAGCTGCATCCTTTAACTAATAAGCAGTAAACTCCACATCCTCTACATCAGTAGAATGGATCACCCTAAAAATCTTCTTTTTCTCATTAATAAAACCCTAAGGATTATCCTTAACCTTATATGCTATAAAGGATGAGGGATTAAACCTCATAAATTGGTCAACCCATATGACCTCAGATGAATGAGCAATAGAACCAACACGGTTAGACTATCGAGACTGAGATATCACCAATCAAGTAAGCAAATGAATGGACCAACAGAACTCAACATTAGAGATGTCTCCTTGAAGCAGCTGATCATAGGTCTCACTAGTCTGAGAAGCTTGAGGAGGACTAGTATGGACTGGTGGAACTCCACATGGAGTAGCACAAATAAAACTAGGGAACTTAGAATTGGTCTACACTCTATAAGTAAGGTGAATCCTATCCACATTCTCCTCTGGCGGAATAGAGTTTCTACCAGAGTTTCTATGAACATCAGATCTTTGAGGAGGCATGATCTAAAATGTGGGAATCCAGGAGTTAGACAAGTTTCATAACACTAGACTTTATAGCCCGAAATAGAACACAAGAAAGGAAAACATTCCTAAATTCCATTTATCCTCCACCTTATAAGTGTGGCGTGCTGCACATCTATAAAAAGTACTCTACTTGACACGGTTTTATGGACACCTAATGACTCTAAACTTGGCTATAATACCATGCTTGTCATAACCTGAACTAGGTCTTGGCTACGATGAGTATCTCAAGCCCACCATGAACCATGGACCACCCCCATATCTAACCTCATGAGCACAAAATAATAATTAAGCAAAAGCTACTTAAATAGTAGTAAAAGATGAATAGTTAACTCTATGAAATTAAGATTCAATCAATAACCAACTAACCCACATCTGTCTATAATAGCCACTAAAACCATAATAACATCTAAGTTGGGACATTCCCCCAACTATGACCAAAAAAAATCCAAAAGTACTAAACCAATAATGAAAGAATAAGGCCTTCCAAAGGTTTAAAGCTCACCATTTCACAACGACTCAATAAACGTGCTCAACTACCTAAGCTGTACAGGGGCAACAAAAAATTCTTAGGACTATACATCATAAAATGATGTAGCGTCCTAGGACAACCAATAGGATAAGCATTGGCATGTTACTTAGGGAAAGTGAAAACATAATGCCTTATCCAAAATCAGTTAAAATTGCATGCACGCATTCATATATATAGATACATATATATATAGATACATATATAGGATACCAAGATAGGGTAAATTTCATGAATATGAAAGTTTTAAATCCAGTAACCTAGACTATGTAGCTTGATTTATCCTAAAGGCACCTATGGGATATATGGGTTCAGCTCCCCCTACTAAAAGGGATCCAGTTCGTGTTACCCATACAAATCTAGTGAAAACTAAAGCCATAATGGGTAATAGCTATCCCAAAATATAATATATTTAGTTTATCAAAAAAATGGTTACCAAGACCTAAAACACCGGCAAATGTGGTTTCCAGTGTTCATCTCCTTGAACATAGACCTTCATGGTGAGCTACATAACCCCCTTTAAGCCCAAATTAAAATAGTTTGCATAGAATTCCAACTATTAACCCAGGAGTCTTTCATTAAGGCATTTACTACTTAGTATCGTAATACCAATATGCTTTCAAGCTAAATTAAACATGTCAAACCAATTCACACAACCAAATTGGACTCCCAAGGTCTACTAAAATCCAAACCATGGACACTAAGTCCATCCAAATCTACATTTATATCTATTTATCTATTAATGCAATGCATTGAGTTCAAAGACAAGTTAAACCATGAAATTTTCTATAATTAAAGTCAAATTCATAAAAGTGGGTTGAGGTTCATGCAATTCATAGCCAAATTTTATCCAATTTGGCGAAACAAAGTACCCCATTCCATTCAATTAAATAATTTACCAATTTAACCCCAAGAATATTAATTTAAAGCATGAATAATCAATATAAAGCATAGGACAAGCAATTCAATTTGTAACAACCAACACCCCTTAACCCAATTTCAACACCCACACATCAAATCCTATGGAAATTTATTAGATCAATGCCATAATGTAAAATTAAATTTTTGGGAAGAAAAACAAGGCTGAAACACATAAGAATTCAAAGTCAAATGGAAGTTTGGAGTTCGAATAATGAATTCTCTATGAAACCCTTAAGCTCTCTTGGTTTAGGTCTTAGATAAGAGAATAAGAGTGTTTGATATTCTTAACTAAAGGAAAAAAGTCAGTTTTATGTTTATAAGTCATGGAAAACATCTTGGGTTTTGACCCTTAGAAAATTTCCTAGAATTCTGTTCTCTAAACCTAATATAACTCATGAGTACAAGCCTTATGGTGGGGTATGAGTGGTAAGGTCCTATCTTATGCCGACCAGTGTTAGTTGGTGGGATGTTTTTCATCACTGGATTTGGTATGACTTAGAAGTGTGAGTCATAGGGCTTGGTACAAGTCGTATCATAGACTCGTATTGTGGGCAGTATTTGATCCTCCTGCATTTCATTCTACTAGAGATATGGATCATGGGTACGGATCATATATTGGGGTTACGACTTAGTTGGATGAGTCATATGTTGGATAGTGTCTGATCTAAGGGTGAGAATTGGATACGAGTGGTGGGTACCAATCGTATAGGGAGGGTATGACTTGTATAGTTCAGTCATATCCCTATGATGAGTTTTTAAGGGATTTAAATGGGGGTATTCTAGATATTTTCCTACTTACCCTAATTAGAATCCATGACTTCTAATACACTTGATAGCTATTTACCCTATTATTCTATTTCTTAACACTTAGAACTATTCCCAAACACCATAATTTTCTCAAGATCTTTTGGGGCAAGGGATTTAGGGTTTCAACTAAAGGATTGCTTTCAGACTTGTCTTGGTGATTTCTTTCCATCATCATTTTAATTTAAGGCATGTTTCTCTTTCCTCATTGTTAATTTAACTGAAGGCATGGTTTACATGATTAATTTCTTGGTTTTATTATTGCATGATAATGTTTTTCAACTATTATTTGGGGGTTTTGCTATTAAATATTTGGTTATGGTTTCTATGGTTTTAATTATGTTTTTATATGCATTAATGGTGGTCTTGGATAATTGGATTACATGGGAATGGTTTATTGTTAATTAGAATTGGTTTTGGTTATATTATTCCCCCAATGTGTTTGATAAAATGCTTATAAAGATATGTTTATTGCAATGACTTATTTTAATGGAACTCTTGCATGTTTGAAACTTGGTCAAAGATTTATACATGGTTTAAATAGTTTATAAAGGCTAAAGGCTAAATGGTTATGCCTATGGGGAACATGGAAGTCTCCCAAGTGGTTTAATATGGTCTATAAAAGGGCACTTGAAAGTCCCCTTAAACCTAAAATTGCTTGTCTATGGATGATACTTACAAGTAAAGGTTGGTATGATGATACCAATATCAATGGTTGTAGTTAATAAATGGATAATGGTTTGGTTATTTGGAAAATGGTTTTAACTGAGTATTAATGGTGCAGTGTGTACCAAAGTCGTAGAAGGTGGTAATCCAGGAGGGACCAAAACTGGAAACTCATATTCGGCAATATCAGTATTGGTCTTAGTGGACCATGTGTATAATGTCACACTATTGGGGGATGTACTAGTCATACCATGGGATACTTCCCTATTCGTGCAGCTAATTACACTGGGGCCCTTTCAGAAGGGGGAGCTGAACCTATATAGCCCATAGGTGGTTTAGGACGGCTAAGCTACACAGTCCAGGTAATGGTTTTAAAGGCATACTAAACCCAATCCCCTTTCACAGCATAGTTATATATATATATATATATGTATATGATTGTGAACATTGGATGGTTTTACTTGGTTTTATAACTGGCATAATTTTATCTTTATCTTGAGATTCATGCTAAAGATCACTTGCTAACCCCATCTATCGGCGTTTGTATACGCATGCTATGAGAAACTGGCCGCTCTACTCCTTTTACATAGTGATTGACTCGGGGACAACATTTGGACTAAAGTGGTGAGCTTCTATCCCTTTGGAAGGCATCATTTTATTTTATAGATACTTTTATACATTTTGATTTTATTTTGGATATTGGTTTTGGCCATAGTTGGGGGCATGTCCTAATCAAATTTATTTACTCTTTTGGACAGAGGCTTTGTAGTACTTCTGCGGGTTGGAATAGGTGATATTACTATTGATGTCGGCCTTAGCATTGGAATAAGTTGAAGAGCTGACATAATTGGATAATATTGTTAGTTGTTCCATCCTATTACATTTTGGGGTTAATTCTATTAAATTTTGTGTGACTTATTTAGTTATGGCTTGGTTTATGGTCTTTGGTTTGGCTTTGTATGGTTGGGCAGTTGGAGGGTACAGTTTGACTCGGTTGGTTTGTCATGGTTGTGACCCTATCCTAGTGTCTTAATGATAACATTTATGCTACTTTGTTATATGTTCAAAATTTAGCCCATCATAGGGCAAATATAGTAGTTGGGTTAGGTAACAAGAGGCGATCCCTAGTCCTGGTTAGACTTGGGATGCCCATTACATCTAGGCCTCGGATCAGGCTATGACAAGTTGGTATCAGAGCCTAGGTTTATGTCAATTGGGAGTCCCCAAAGCCGTGTCGAGTATAGTCTCTTTTAGGGATGTGTAGTATGCTATACTCATAAGGGAGAGACTATAAGGTATTTAAGAATATTTTATTTTCTTGGTATTCTATTTTTAAGCTTGAATTCTCAGTCCTACAATCTTCCCTAATCCTTTTTTGTTTGTCTTTTAGATCATGCCTCATAGATTTGGAACATAAGGAAATTTTTCTATCCCATCTGGGGTAATGTTAAAGGGGTACATCCTACTTTTGTGGTTCATCTTCGATCTCACGACCCTATCCTAGATAATTTGGAGTTCTACCAATTTCTGTTAGTCCTCCTCAAGGCAAGGTGACTAATGTAGAATTTTATCGACCTATTCATGTTATTGCTAAATTAGTTGCTTCTTAGGATGAATGAGGTGCAACTGGTACTTTGTCTACTTAGGCTATAAGGTTTGCCAATTTATAAAGATGGGTCCTCCAACTTTTACTGGAGTAAAGGTGAAGGAGGTTCACAGGGCTTCTTAGATAGGATAGAAAAGATATTCTGGGTGATGCAGGCTACTAATATGGAGGGGGTAAACTTTATTGCTTATCAGCTCAAAGATGTTGCTTATCAGTGGTATGAAGAGTGGGATAGGAATAGAGGTGATATGGAAGAAGAAGGGTTGTGGGAGGCATTTTCTAATGCCTTCTTAGATTGGTTCTTTCATTAAGAGTTGAAGAAAGATAAGATAGAGGAGTTTGGAAACCTCAGGCATGGGAGGATATCAGTAAAGAAATATTTTTTAAAAGTTCTATCAGCTATCAAGGTACGCTTCTAAGTTGGTGGCTGATATGAGATTGAGAATAAGGAAGTTCGCTTCTGGGTTAAATCAAGATTTGATCTTGGAGAGCAAGACTTCTTTGCTCATTAAAGATATATATATCTCAAGGTTTACTGTTCATATGTAGTAAGTGGAGAATGAAAAGAGGAGGTGGGTAGAGTTTGGTGAGAGATAGGGAAAGAGGAGCAAGTTTTCCGATTAGGGAGGTGCTCAGTCTTAGAGTGGTAGAGATGGTGGCAAGTGGCAAAAAAAGTGGGGGATTTTTGTTTCCTACTCTTCTGCTAGTGCTCTTTACCAGTCGGGCAACAAGCGTCATCATGGTGGTGACAATTCTCGAGCATAGGGTGCCCAATCTTAGGCAAGTGGAGGTCAGTCAATTTTTTTATGTCCTTCTTATCGATTCTGTGGTTGTCCTCATTGGGGTTATTGCAATGAAGGACGGGAAAATGTTTTAAATATGTCCAGGTAGGCCATCGGCTCAGGGACTATCCAGTTAATAAGGTTTCTATGGGGGAAATAAGATTCCTATGGCTTCATCTTCTGCTCCTGCACTTGGTGGTGTCATATCTGCTTTTGTTGCAACTCCTGATTCTAGTGTTGGTCAAAATAGGTTGTATGATTTGGCATCGTAACTAGAATCTGAGGAATGACCTGATATCGTTACTGGTACGTTACAGTTTTTCTTTTGGGATGTATATTGTTTGCTTGATCTGGGGTCCACTCTTTCTTCTATAACTCCTTATGTGTCTGTGTTTTTTTCTTTTGATCCAGAAGTTATTTCAGATCTTTTTACTATTTCTACCCCAGTAGGTGACTCGATTATTGCTAAGAAAGTCTATAGAGGGAGTGTGGTATATGTTGGTAATAAGAAAACCTTGGCGAATCTATTTGAGTTAGGTATGGTAAATTTTGATGTGATTTTGAAAATGGATTGGTTGCATTCTTGTTACGCATCTTTAATTGTTAGACCTGTAAGGTTATCTTTAAGTTCCCTAGTGAATCATTTATAGAATAGAAAGGTAGTTCCTTAGATCCTAGGGGGAGGTTTATTTCATATCTTAGATCTCGGAGGTTAGTCTCTAAGCGTTCTCCTCATCACTTAGTCTAGGTTAAAGATTCTAACTCAGAAGGTCTTTTCTTGTCTTCGGTCCCTGTGGTTAATGCATTTCTAGAGGTCTTTTTGAATAATCTTCCAGGTGTTCCTCCGGATAGGGAAATAGAGTTTGATATTGATTTTTTTATGGACACTCGTCCAATTTCTATTTCTTTGTACAGAATTTCTCTGGTTGAGTTAAGAGAACTTAAGGAGAAACTTAAGGATCTTCTGTTTAAAGGGTTTATTCATTCTAGTGTTTCTCCTTGGGGTGCACCAGTGTTGTTTGTACACAAGAAGGATGGTTTCCTTCGGATGTGCATTGAATACAAGCAGTTGAACAAGATGACGGTCAAGAACAAGTATCATCTTCCCTGGATAGATGACTTGTTTGACTAGTTACAGGGTGCCAAGTTCTTCTCTAAGATAGAACTTCAATCTAGGTACTATCAACTAAAAATTAGAGAGGTAGATATCCCTAAGATAGCTTTTCGTACTCGATATGGGCATTTTGAATTGTTAGTGATGTCATTTGGGTTGACTAACACTCTGACAGTATTTATGGATATGATGAACAGGGTATTTAGGCAGTATTTAGATCTCTTTATCATTGTGTTTATAGATATTTTGGTTCATTCGAACAGTGAGATGGATCATGTTAATCACCTTTGTGTGGTGTTACAGACCTTAAAGGAACAACAGTTGTATGCTAAGTTCTCTAAGTGTGAGTTTTGGTTGAACATTGTGACTTTCTTAGGTCATATTATTTCTAGCGAGGGGATCATGTTGGATCCTATCTTGATAAAAATCAAGAGTGGTATTGGTGGGAAAAAGGTTGTGGCATTTGAGATCAGTGGTGATGGAAATTTGCAGAACCAAGGGAGGTTGTCTGTTCCTAATGTCGATGGTTTGCGATAATGGATTTTGACTGAGGTGCATGATTCACGCTATGTTGTTTATCCTGGCTCGACTAAGAGTATCATTATCTCAAAGAGATCTATTAGTGGAATGGTGAAAAGAGATTTGGTTGACTTTGTGGCCAAGTGCATGGTGTATCAACAGGTTAAGGTTGAGCATATGAGGCCAAGTGGGTTGCATCAAGAAATTGATTAGCTCGAATAGAAGTGGGAAATGATCAATATAGACTTCGTTACTGGTCTTTCTCGATCTCAAAATCATTTTGATTTGATTTAAGTCAACGTGCATAGGATGACTAAGTCTGTGTACTTTTTGCCAGTGTGGACTAACTTTTCAGCGGAGGATTATGGAAAGTTGTATCTTCAGGAGATTGTGAAGCTTCATGGGGTGCCTTTTTCAATTATCTATAATCGTGGTACGCAGTTTGCATCTCACTTCTAGCGGTCTTTCTAGAAAGGGTTGGGGACTAAGGTTAGTCTGAGTACTGTTTTCCATCAGCAGATGGATAGGCAAGTGAAGAGAGCTATTCAGACATTGAAGGATATACTTCGGGATTGTGTGATTGATTATGGCGGTAGTTACGCTAAGCATCTAACTTTGGTGAAGTTTGCTTACAACAATAGCTACCATACTAGTATTGGTATGGCTCCTTTTGAGGCATCGTATGGTAGGAGGTATAGATCTCATATTGGTTGGTTTGAGCTTAGTGAGGCAAACATGTTTAGCCTAGATTTGGTTTATCAAGTGATGTAGAAGGTGAAGGTGATTCGGGATAGGCTTAAAGATGCCCAAACTCGCCAAAAGTCTTAGGCGGATGTTAGGCATAGAGACTTTGAGTTTGAGGTTGGGAATAAGGTTTTCCTTAAGGAGTTTCACATGAAGGGAGTGGTGCGGTTTGGAAAAAAGGAAAACTCAGCCCTCGATTTATTATCCTTTATGAGATTTTGCGAAGAGTTGGTAATGTTGCTTATGAATTGGAGTTGCCATATAGCTTGATCTTGGTTCATCCAGTATTTCATGTTTCCATATTGAGGAAGTGCATTGGTGATCCTTCTTCGATTGTTCCTTTGGAAGGATTGGGTCTTACTGATTCTTTGTCTTATGAAGATATCCTAATTGAGATCTTGGATAGGCAGGTTCATCAATTACGGACCAAAGAGGTGGCTTCAGTTAAGGTTCTTTGGTGGAACCATAAGGTGGGAAGAGGATACTTGGGAAGTGGAAGAGGACATAAAGTCCAAATATCCGCACTTGTTTTCTGCTCCTAGGATTTGTGCGGAAGGTATGTGTCTTCAGCACATCTTTATTTTTTGAGTTTGTTAAAGGAAAGATTAACTTATTTGCCTCTTTATTTTCAAACTTTGTTAAAGGGATGTTTGATAATGCAAAGGACACTGTGTGTGGCTACCCCTACCTTGTCCCTCATTCAGGGACGAATGTTTCTAGTGGGGGAGACTAAAACATCCTGGGTTTTGACCCTAAGAAAGTTTCCTAGAATTCTATTCTCTGGACATAATACGAATCAAGGGTACGAGCCGTATGGTGGGGTACAAGTGTTATGGTCCTATTATATATTGACCAGTGTTAGTTGGTGGGATGGTTTTGGTCACTGGAATGGGTATGACTTAGATTTATGAGTCGTAGGGCTTGGTATGAGTCATATCATGGACTCGTATGGTAGGCAGTGTTTGATCCTCCTAGCATTTCATTCTACTAGGGATACGGGTCATGGGTACGGATTGTATGTTGGGGTTATAACTTGGTTGGATGAGTCATATACTAAACAGTGTCTGATCCAAGGATGAGTCTTGGATATGAGTGGTGGGTACCAATCGTATTGAGAGGGTACGACTTGTATAGGTCAGTCGTATCCCTATGATGAGTTCTTAAGGGATTTAAGTGGGGGTATTCTGGACATTTCCCTACTTACCCTAACTAGGACCCATGACTTCTAATACACTTTGGAGGTTGTTACCCTATTATTCTATTCCTTAATACTTAGAACTATTCCCAAACACTTCATAATACTCTCAAAAGTTTTTGGGGCAAGGTAGTTAAGGTTTCAACTAAAAGATTACTTTGGGGCTTGTCTTGGTGATTTTGTTTCATCCTCGACTTAGTTTAAGGCATGTTTCTCTTCCCTCATTGTTAATTTATCTGAAGGCATGGTTTATATGATTGATTTCATGGTTTTATTATTGCATGATTATGGTTTTCAACTATTATTTGGGGGTTTTGATATTAAATATTTGGTTATGATTTCTATGGTTTTAGTTATGTTTTTATATGCATTAATGGTGGTCTTGGATAATTGGATTACATGGGAATGGTTTATTGTTAATTAGAATTGGTTTTGGTTATATTACGCCCCTAATGTGTTTGATAAAATTCTTATAAAGATATGTTCATTGCATTGACTTCTTTTAATGGAACTCTTGCTTGCTTTAAACTTGGTAAAGTAATTATGCATGGCTTAAATGGTTCGGAAAGACTAAAGTCTAAATAGTTATACTTGTGGGGAACATGGAAGTCTCCTAAGTGGTTTCATATGGTATATGAAAGGGCACTTGAAAGTCCCCTTAAACCTAAAAATGGTTGGCTACGGATGATACTTGCAAGTAAGGGTTGGAATGACGATACCAATATCAATGGTCGTGGTTAATAAATGGACAATGGTTTGGTTATTTGGAAACTAGTTTTAATTGGGCATTAATTGTGGGGTGTGTAGCAAAGTCGCTGAAGGTGGCGGTCCTAGGGGTCCAAAATTGTAAACTTGTATTTGCTAATATGAGGATTGGTCTTAGTGGACCATGTGCATGATGTCACTATTGGGGATGTACTAGTCATCCAATGGGATATTCCATAGTCGTGCGGCTTACACACTGGGGCCCTTTCAGCAGGGGGAGCTGAACCCATATAGCCTGTGGGTTATTTAGGACGGCCAAGCTACACAACCCAGGTAATGGTTTTAAAGACACGCTAAACCCGGTCCCCTTTCCCTGCATGGTTATATATATACATATATATATATATGTATGTATGTATGGTTATGTGCATTGGATGGTTTTACATTGTTTTATAACTTCCATTATTTTATCCTTATCCTGAGATTCATGCCATCAATCACTCACTAACCCCGTCTACTTGTAGTTGTATACCCACGCTATCTAGGAATAGGCCATTCCACTTCTTCTACATAGTGATTGACTTGGGGATAGTATTTGAACTAAAGTGGTGAGCTTCCATCCTTTCGAAAGGCATCATTTCATGTGATGGATATTTTTAGACATTTATCTTTTATTTTGGTTATTAGTTTTGGCCATGGTTGGAGGCATGTCCCAACTGAATTTATTTTGATAGAGGCCTTGCAGTATTTCTGGGGGTTGGAATTGGTGGGATCAGTATTGTTTTCAGCCTTGGCATTGGAATAAGCTAAAGGGTTGACATCATTGGACGATATTGTTGGTTATTCCATCCTATTACATTTTTGGGTTAGTTATATTAAATTTTGTCTAACTTATCTCGCTATAACTTGGTTTATGGTCTTTGGTTTGGCTTGGTATGGTTGGGCAGTTGACGGGTATGGTTGGACTCGATTAGGTCAGTCATGGTTATGACCCTATCCTAGCGTCTTAATGATAGCACTTACGCTACCTTGTTATATGTTTGAAATTTGGCCCATCATTGGGCGAATATGGTAGTTGGGTTAGGTAATAGGGGGCGGTACCCGGTCTTGGTATGACTTGGGATACCCATTACATTTAGGCCCCGGTTCGGGCTGTGACAAAATATAAGACCCCATAAAACCCTAAGCTTAATTCAGTCCATTAATGCTTGTTAAGGGGTCCAAGACATAGAATATTTTAGCTAAGTTTACAAACTTAGTTTTATTTTAGCCTTTGAAGGTTGGCAATCTTATTTTCGCAACCTTCACATCCGTTAAAGGTCGATATTTAAGTTAACTCATGATCAGGAATGTCAATAGAGGTTCCCGGACGAGTTTTAGATCAAAACAGTGAGTTGGTGCGATATTGGCACGTCGTGTTGCTAATCGCATCGACAGATATTATGTTTCTTAGCTTAAGGCAATTTCTAGTGAACCGAAGCGATATTGGTGCGTCACGTCAATTATTGCATTGGTACCCTCGACTCACTGCGTCAGCTATAGCATCACTAGGCATGTTTTTGTCTTTTCAACACGCATCCTTAAGGGTAATTAGATCTTTTTCCCCTGACCTTCATCCCTCATAACACGAAATTTATCCCTCTTTTGGCTAATGATACTCATTATTTCACAATTTCTCAAGAACAAGACAACACTAGGTGATTTATTTCAAATCAAGAACTCAAGATTTCTCCGTTAACTTTCCAGAATTTTTCAACAAAGGTATGTAAAGTGTTCATACAAGGGTCCCTTCCACCCTTGGAGCTCAAGAAATCCTTTTCAAAATATGAGTTTTGAGTTCCTTGTTGCGGGTTTGATTGTACACATGTAAATGTTGTGTTATGATTTCCAAGATTGAATCTTTATTGAATTTCCATGACTTTATGATAGTATGTGGATTGAAATCCTTAAATTTAAAGTGCTCGATATAACCATGATATATTAGTTGTTGATTCATGCCCTAAAAAAGGTTATGCCTTCCATGTGTTTGTTAAAATGCCTAAGTGAATAAGAACTGTGTATTATGGCCCATTTGTGATTCAAATGACAAACTCATGATGCACCCACATGTTCAAAAAAACTTCCATGCTAAAGCTGTGTCTTGTTATGATTTGAGAAAATGTTCATGAGATCGAAATTGTGAATTTATGGTATATTGCATGCTTTCCTATCCATGTACAAGTTTATGACCTTTAAGTGCTTGTGAAATCCCTCAATTATTGTATTGTGAATTGATGACTATGGTCACATGTTCAAGAATGGTCATGTCTTATTATTTTCATGTTATCGAGTCCTGGGGGTATTTAATACCCGATAATTTAACTGTGTGCCTAGAGCCAGTGTCAGTTTTCAAGATACTCTCAGTTAAGCCATGATCAATAGAATTTAGTCATTTACAGAACTCAGGAAAATTTAGTAATCATTATGTCAGTCCAGTCCCATTCTGTATTCAGTTAAATCCTCAGTAAACTCAGTCAGTTATTAGAATTTAGTAGTATTCCATCAGTCAGCGGAACTCAGCGAACTCAATCCAGTTCAGCTCAGTATAATTAGTTAAGTGTCTTTCAGATGGGAGTAGGATTTAGCCCCGAGTGAACCCAAGGATGGGAAATCACCTGCTAGCAAAGGGTATGATTCTTAGAAGCAATCCTTGCATTCTAGAACTATGTAGCCAGTGTAGGTTGAGATATCTAACCTACTAGATGAGGGTTGATGAGGTGGCTTAGCCTGTTAGATGAGGGTCCCACCATTCTTGTCAGAGTAACTGATAGATTAGGATCACTCACAGCTTGTCCTTACAAGTGGTGTGATATTGACACACTTCTAATTGGGGTTACAGATTGGACCCCAACTCAGCTACATTATTCTATTTAGGGCATGTCTTTAGATAACTACCTCCCATAGTCTTAGTCTCAGTCTTTAGTAAAGAACTCAGCTAGTTCTACAAATTTTAGGACTATCAAATACAGTCACTCAGCTCAGTATGTAACTCAGCTAGTTTCATCAGAATCAGGACTATCAAGCACAATCACTTAGAAATTAATATATCAGTATATCAGTTATCAGAAATCCATGTTATCAGTAACTCAGAATCCATAATCCATGTGATTTCTGTTACAGTTATGTATTCTCACGCAGTCATGTTTATGTTATTCAGTCAGTTATAGTTCATGTATATGAACCGTTGCATTCAGCCTTACCTCACTTTGTATACCAATACATTCTCACATACTAACGCATACTTTTCTCTTGTTTTATGGTG
The DNA here is from genome assembly GCF_002878395.1 of Capsicum annuum. Taxonomy (NCBI): domain Eukaryota; kingdom Viridiplantae; phylum Streptophyta; class Magnoliopsida; order Solanales; family Solanaceae; genus Capsicum; species Capsicum annuum. Next base: position 34,869,862 of record NC_061121.1, read on the forward strand.
TTTTATACCATAGGTTTGAATGCTCAGGTTCCCGATCGCACTTAGCAGTTCAGGTTTCAGTAGTCAGAGCCAGTAGTGAGTCCTCATAGTTTGAGGACATGATTATTTCATCATTTCAGTACTTTAGTAATTAGTTTATTTCAGCAGTTGGAGTTAGTTAGGGACATGTCCCATCAACTACTTATTCAGAGAGTTTAGAGGTTTTTTAAGACTATAGCATGTTCAGACAGTTATTCAAGTTTTGTTATTGATATACCCTATTTCAGATTTATTACAGTATTGAACCTTATGGTAGTTTAGCCTATTATTCTGCATATTTCAGTATTCTTTTATAGTTATTGCAGCAGGTACTAGTCATGGGTTAGCTTATGGTCCTTCGAGATTATGAGCATCGTGTAGCATCCAGGGTACCAGGCTCGGGGCATTACAAACTTGGTATTAGAGCTTAAGGTTCAACAGTGTCCTAGGAAGTCTGAAAAGCCACATCTAGTAGAGTTTTGTGCATGGGTGTGATGCGTACCATATTTATATACAGGAGGCTATTAGATGTTTTAGGAACAGTTTCCCTTCTTTCAGTATCTATGTCATGCGAGTGAGCATGAGCTCAAATTTAACTCTCAGTCTAATCCATTTCTCCCTTTCGTTTACAGAATATGCTTTCCAAAAGTACTAACAAAAGGAGAAATGGGAATCAGTCAGTACCTCAGCCCGTTCAGGCAAATCCCCTGGATGAACACGTTTCTCATGCAAAGTTCAGAGTTGTATTCACTACTATTGCTAATTCAATTACTACTCAGAATAAATGCCCAGCTGCTGTTTTGGCTAACCCAATGGCCAATTCTGCTGCAGCCAGAATTTGGGACTTCACTCGAATGAATCTTCTTTCTTTCACTAGGTCTAATACAGATGAGGATCCTCAGAAATTCCTTGATCAATTGAAGAAGGTTATAGATATCATGGAGGTAATTTCTAGTGAGAGTGTTGAGCTATCTGCAAATTAGTTGCAGGATGTGGCTCATATATAGTTCAAGCAGTGGAAAGCAGAGAGGGTCACAGATGCAGGGTTTGTTGAGTGGGAGGGTTTTCCACTACCTTGTTAGATAGATCATTTCCCCTAGAGTTGAGAGAAGCTTAGGTGTTAGAGTGTATCAACCTCAGACAGGGAAACATGACAGTGAAATAGTATTCTCTTAAGTTTACTCAATTAGCTAGATATGCCCCTCATGTAGTGGCAGATAGCAGAGCTAAGATGAGTAAGTTTGTTTCTGGAATGAATGATAGTATGGTCAAGGAGTGCAGGACCGAGATGCTGATTAGTGAGATGGACATAGCCAGGCTTATGGTCTATGCTCAATACATAGAACAGCAGAAGTTTAAGGAGAGGGAAAAATAGAATAAGAGAGCAAGAACAGGTAGTTTCAACTTTGCTCAGCCCAAGTCAGAATGTGGTAATCATTCTGAGTTCTGCCCAAAGTCTTCAGTTCTAGCTCCTTCTTCAACCAGTGCTCCAGTTCCTAAGTTTAGGAATGGTAACAAAGATAGGACTCCAGGCTCTAAGTCTCAGGGCAGTGTCAGCAGTGCCCAAACCCATCCTCTCTGTCAGACTTGTGGCAATCACCATCAGGGTATTTGCAGAGCTGGCAGTGATGTTTGTTTTGGATGTGGAAAGCCAGGCCACAGAGTCAGAGGTTGCCCTTAGTTAGGTCTTTAGGGTCAGTATAACTGTTCTTCATCTCATTTTAATCGCCCGAATCAGCAAGGTGCCACCTCCAGCGCCACCAGTGGGCAATGCCCAAAAAGACTATGCTCTTTAGTCCCAACAAGATCAGGAAAATTCTCCTAATATAGTCATTGGTACATTACAGATCTTTTATTTTCATATTTATGCTTTGCTAAATCCAGGATCTTCCTTGTCTTTCGTTACTCCTTATATAGTAGTTGATTTCGAAGTCAGTCCTGAAATTCTAGTAGAGCCCTTTTCAGTATCTACCCTAGTGGGCAAATCTATCATAGCCCGATGGGTATACAGGAACTGTTCGGTTATGGTATCTCAGAAAGTCACTTCAGTAGACTTATTTGAATTAGAGATGACTGATTTTGATGTCATTCTCAGTATGGATTGGATTTATTCCTGCTATGCCACAGTCAACTGCAGAAACAGAATTGTCCAATTTCAGTTTCTGAATAAACCCGTCCTAGAGTGGAAGGGTAGTACTTCAGCATTTAAGGGTCATCTTATTTCCTACCTAAGGGCAAGAAAAATGATATCTAGGGGATGTGTCTATCATCTTGTTTGAGTCAAGAGCCCTAGCTTTGAAATTCTCAGTCTTGAATCAGTTTTAGTAGTGAATAAATACTTTAATGTCTTTCCCAAAGATCTTATAGGAATTTCTCCTGAAAGAGAAATAGACTTCGGCCTTGATTTTCTTCTAGATAATCAACCTATATCTATTTCTCCATAAAGAATGGCACCAGCAGAACTCAAGGAGCTAAAATAACAGTTAAAGGATCTCCTAGATAAGGGATTCACTAGACCCAGTGTGTCCCCATGGGGTGAACCAATTCTATTCGTGCATAAGAAATATGATTCTCTCAGAATGTGCATAGACTATCGTCAGCTTAATAAAGTCACGGTTAAAAATAGGTATCCGCTTCCTAGAATCAAAGACCTATTTGACCAACTTCAGGGTACCAGTTACTTCTCTAAGATAGACCTGAAATCAAGCTATCATCAGCTCAGGCTTAGAGAATGTGACATCCCAAAGACAGCTTTCAGAACTTGATATGGTCATTTTAAATTCTTAGTCCTGTCCTTTCGTCTTACCAATGCCCCTAAAGCCTTCATGGATTTGATGAACCATGTGCTCAAGCAATACTTAGACACGTTTGTCATAGTCTTCATAGATGACATCCTTGTCTATTCCCGTAGTGAGCATGATCATGCAAAACATCTCAGAATAATATTGTAAACCCTCAGAAATCATCAGTTGCTCACCAAATTCAGTAAGTGAGAATTTTGGCTAAGGTTAGTAGAATTTCTTGGTCATATAGTTTTAGGCAATGGCATTAGAGTTTATCCTTAAAATACTGAAGCAGTGAGAAACTAGCCCAGAGCCATTTCTCCGATTGATATTAGGAGTTTCTTGGGTTTGGCTGGCAATTACAGATGATTTTTTAAGGGGCTTCCTTCTATTGCATCCCCTATGTCTAGATTGACTTAGAAGAAAGTCAAGTTTCAGGGGTCAGATTCATGCGAGAAGAGTTTTCAAGAGTTGAAGACTCGACTCACCTCAGCCCCCATTCAAACTCTTCCAGACGGTTCACATAGGTTTTTTATGTACTATGATGCATCTAGAGTAGGTTTGGGTTAAGTCTTCATGCAGCATGGTAAGTTCATAGCCTACGCCTCTAGACATCTTAAGCCCTATGAGAAAAACTATCCGACTCATAACCTTGAGTTAGGAGTTGAATGTTTACCTTGAAGATTTGGAGGCAATACTTGTATGGGGTGCATGTGGATGTATTCACAGATAAAAAAATACTTTAGTACGTATTCTCTCAGAAAAACTTAAACTTCCATCAGAGAAGGTGGTTAAAGCTCTTACAAGATTATGACATGAGTATCCTTTATCATCCGAGAAAGGCCAATGTAGTGGAGAACGCTCTCAGTAAACTGTCTATGGGTAGTGTTGCTCATGTTGAGGATAGTAACAAGAAGCTAACTCAGGAAATCCATTAGCTTACCCGACAAGGTGTTTACTTAGTCGATTCAGCAGGAGGTAATATGTGGGTACAGAGTAGTTCATAATCATCTCAAGTTTCCAAGGTGAAGGAAAAACAAAATAGAGACCCCAGTCTAGTCAAGTTGAAAGAGTCAGTCAGAGACCAGAAGGTGGAGGTTTTCTTCCAAGAGGGAGATGGTATGTTGCGTTGTCAGGGTCGTCTGTTTCTTCCAGGTATAGATGACTTGAGGCAACGAATTCTTACAAAAGCGTATGTTACGCATTACTCTATTCATCCAAGGGCCACTAAGATGTACCATGACTTGCGAGAGATCTATTGGTGGAGTGGGATGAAGAGAGACATTGCAGAGTTTGTGGCTAAGTGCTTAACATATCAGCAGGTTAAGATCGAGCATCAGAAACCTAGTGGGTCCATGCAGGAGTTCAGTATTCCTACTTGGAAGTGGGAAGAAGTGAACATGGACTTTGTGATGGGTTTGCCTCGTACTCATCGTTAGCATGATTCAGTTTGGGTCCTTATAGAAGAATGACCAAATCATCTTATTTCCTTCTGGTCCATACCTCTTAGTCAGCCGAGGATTATGCCAAGCTCTATATCAGAGAGTTGGTCAGATTACACGGTGTTTCATTGTCTATTATCTCAGATAGAGGTACCCAGTTCACCTCTCAGTTTTGGAAAGTATCCCAAAAGGGTCTTGATACCCGATTTTATCTAAGTACAGCCTTTCATCCTCAGACAGACGGTCAAGCAGAAAGGACCATTCAGACCTTGGAAGATATGCTAAGGGTGTGTGCAACTGATTTCAAGGGTAGTTGGGATGACCACTTTCCTTTGATCGAGTTTTCATACAACAACAATTATCATTCCAGTATTCAGATGGCTCCATTTGAAGCTCTCTATAGTAGGAGATGCAGATCTCCAATTGGTTGGTTCAAAGTCGGTGAGGGCATAATTGTAGGGCCTGACTTGGTATTCAATAATCAGAGAAAGTTTAGTTGATCAGAGAAAGGCTTAAAACTTCTCAGAGCCTACAGAAATCATATGCAGATGTGCTCAGAAAGGATCTCGAGTTTGAGATTAATAACCATGTGCACTTGAAAATCTCTCCCATGAAGGGAGTGAAAAGGTTTGACAAGAAGGGAAAGCTTAGTCCCCAATATGTCGATCCTTTTAAAATTCTCAATCATTTCGGCAAGGTATTTTATAAGCTTAAATTGCCTTCAGATCTGGCTTCGATACATCCAGTATTTCATGCCTCCTTGCTAAAGAAGTGTGTAGGTGACCCAGTAGTTGTAGTCACTATAGAGGGCATAGATGTTCAGAGCAGTCTCTCTTATAAGGAAATTCCAGTTGAAATCCTTGACTATCAGACTCGTACACTGAGGAATAAAGAAGTCCCTCTAGTCAAAGTTCATTAGCAGAATCAGTCCGTTGAGGAAGATACTTGGGAAGCAGAAGCAGATATGCAGACCAAGTACCCTTACCTCTTTTCTGCAAACTTAGATTTAGCCCAATGTAATAGCTTTCCTTAAGATTATTCAGTTTCATGTTCGGATTTCTGTTACAAACTTGGTATCAAATACCATTTCATGTTTAGTCATATGTTCATAGGTCAGAACAGTCATGTATTTATGCATTAGATATGCATTCTCATCATGAGAAAAACTCAGCTTATCAGTAAACCCAGTCATGCATTCATGAGTCAATTATTGATGCAATAGATATGCATATCCAGCATGAAAATTCAGTATATCAGAAGCTTCAACCATGAAATCATGCATCAGATATACATGTCCAGTATTCGCTCTCAGTGTTCATTTCTTCCCTCTTAGTCAGTCTAATTCGAGGATGAATGTTCCCAAGGGAGAGATATTGTAAGACCCCGTAAAGCCCTAAGCTTAATTTAGTCTATTAATGCTTGTCAAGGGGTTCCAGACTTAGAATATTTTGGCTAAGTATCCAGACTTAGTTTTATTTTAGCCTTCGAAGGTTGGAAATCTTATTTTCATGACCTTTACGCCCGTTAAAGGTCGATATTTAAGTTAACTCATGATCAGAAATGTCTATTGGGGTTCCCAGATGAGTTTTGGATTTTTCGAACCTCGTTTAGACCTTGTTTGAAATATCAAAATAGTGAGTTAGTGTGATGTTGGCGCATCGCGTTGCCAATCACGTCGACAGATAAAATGTTTCTCAGCTTAAGATAATTTCTAGTGAATCGACGTGATATCGGTGCATCGCGTCGGTTATCGTATTGGAACACTCGACGCGCCACATCGGCTGTAGCGTTGCTAGGCATATTTTTCTATCTATTAAACCCACATCCTTTAGGGTAATTAGGTTTTTTTTCCCTCGACCTTCAGCCCTTATAACATTAAATTTAGCCCTCTTTTGGCTAATGATACTCATTATTTCACAATTGCTCAAGAATAAGAGAAACCTAGGAGATTTATTTCAAATCAAAAACTCAAGATTTCTCCGTTAACATTACAAAATTTTTCAACAAAGGTATGTAAAGTGTTCATCCAAGGGTCCCTTCCACCCTTGGAGCTCAAGAAACCCTTTTCAAAATATGAGTTTTGAGTTCCATGTTGTGTTTTGATTTTCAAGATTGAATCTTTATTGAATTTCCATGACTTTATGATACTATGTAGATTGAAATCCTTAAATTTAAAGTGCTTGATATAGCCATGATATATTAGTTGTTGATTCATGACCTAGAAAAGGTTATGCCTTCCATGTGTTTGTTAAAATGCCTAAGTGAATAAGAACTGTGTATTATGACCCATTTGTGATTCAAATAATGAACTCATGATGTACCCACATGTTCAAAATGACATCCATACTAAAGCAATGTCTTGTAATGATTTGAGGAAATGTTCATGAGATCGAAATTATGAATTTATGATATATTGCATGCTTTCCTATCCATGTGCAAATTTATGACCTTCAAGTGCTTGTGAAATCCCTCAATGATTGTATTGTGTTGATGACTATGGTCACGTGTTCAAGAATGATCATGTCTTATTATTTTCATGCTATCGAGTCCTGGGGATATGTAATACCTGAAAAGTTAGTTGTGTGCCTAGATCCAATGTTAGTTTTCAAGATACTCTCAATAAATCCATGATTAGTAGAATTCAATCAGTTACAAAACTCGGGAAAATGTAATCTCAGTGTCAGTCCAGTCTCATTCAGTATTCAGTTAAATCCTTAGTAAACTCAGTCAGTTATCAGAATTCAATAGTATTCTATCGGTCACGAAACTCCACAAACTCAATCTAGTTCAGCCCAATATAATTAGTTTAGTGTCTATTCATATGGGAGTAGGATTCAGCACCGAGTGAACCCAAGGATGGGAACTTACCTACTAACAAAGGGTGTGATTCTTAGAAGCAATCCTTGCATTCCAGAACTACGTAGCCAGCGTTGGTTGAGATATTTAACCTACTAGATTAGGTTTGATGAGGTGACTTAACCTGTTAGATAAGGGTCCCACCATTCTCATCAGAGTACCTAATAGATGAGGGTCACTCACAGCTTGTCCTTACTAGTGGCGAGGTATTGACACCCTTCCAATTAGGGTTACAGATTGAACCCCAACTCAGCTACATTGTTCTATTTGGGGCATGTTGGTTAGATGACTACCTCCCATAGTCTTAGTCTCTTTCTTCAGTAAATAACTCAGCTAGCTCTACAGATTTTTAGAACTGTCAGATACAGTCACTCAGGTCAGTATAGAATTCAGCTAGTTCCATCAAAATCGGGATTGTCAGGCACAGTCACACAGAAGTCAGTATATCTGTTATCAGTATATCAGCTGTCAGTAATCCATGTTATTAGTAACTCAGAATCCATAATCCAAATGATTTTAGTTATAATTATGTATTTATGCATGTATCCTCACGCAGTCATGTTCATGTTATTCAGTCAGTTATAGTTCATGTATATGAACCCTTTCATTCAGCCTTACCTTACTTTGCATACCAGTACATTCTCACGTACTAACTCATACTTCTCTCTTATTTTATGGTGTTTTATACCATAGGTTCGGACGCTCAGGTTTTCGATCGCACTTAACAGTTCAGGTTTCAATAGTCAGAGTCAGTGGTGAGTCCTCATAGTTTGAGGACATGATTATTTCATCATTTCAGTACTTCTGTACGTAGCTTATTTCAGTAGTTAGATTTAGTTGGGGACATATCCCATCAACTCCTTATTCAGACAATTTACAGGTTTTTTTCAGACTATAGCATGTTCAGACAGTTATTTCAGTTTTGGTACTGATATACCCTATTTAAGATTTATTACAGTATTGAACCTTATGGCAGTTCAGCACATTATTCTGCAAATTTTAGTATTATTTTACAGTTATTATGGCAGGTAGCAGTCTTGGGTTAGCTTGTGGTCCTTTGAGATTATGAGCACCGTGTAGCATCCGAGATACCATACTCGGGGCGTTACACAAAAAGACCCCAAATTCCCCCGCCCCAAGTGAAAAAAATAATACTAGACAAAATTTTCACCTTGGTGTTGCACACCATTATCATGGAGATTATCCTCTATGCCAAACTGATATCACAAAGGGTAACCTCCATGATATGGCAATATCATGGGCCCTCGCTGCCTTGGGGTCCCAAAATGACCCCAAACCCTTTCCTAAAATTCTAAAACTCTCTCAAATTACTCTTTTAGCATCCCTAAACATAATTCAAGTCAAAAATTGACATTCAAACAAGAAAGGGTAAAAAATAAAATAATTAAAATTTTAAAGGTCTTACAGAAGTTCACCATCTAAGGAAATATATAAGCCATAAAATGTTCCAAGAATTTGAAGGAGAATATGACTATCCCGGTCATACGAATCCAACCTACTACTCTTGAGTCTTCAAAAAAATGGTATCGTAGTTTAAAAGAAAAATGGAAACTTTGATCTAAAGGCTTTCATATTACTTGAAAAATTTGGTTATGTCTTGCCCAATCCATCAAGACTAGGAGAGCTCAAAGATTAAGTCACTGATGAAATAATACAAAGCCTTACAAAGCCCCAAATAAAGTTGAGAAAGCAAGGACATTGCGTTTCCACTTCTATGTTTGGCATGGGATTCAAATTGTCAAATCCTCTTCGAATTTCATCTAGTAAGCGTAAGAAAACAACTTTATCACACCACGTCTCAGTAGAAGGGGGAAATAAGGGTGAGGACAAAAAAACACCACAGTGGACCTCAATATTTGAACACATAGGAAAATCAATACTTCATGTCTCTGTATTTGATAGATTTGGATGCAAAGATGAAAGAGAGTCTTATGACCTTGTAGAAGGATATATCACTACTATGAATACCTCTATCTTTATTTTCTTAGGAACCACAGGGAATTCATTATCTAGAAAGTGGTTATTAGAATACGAATAATAATATTTTTCTAAGGACATTTATGAGAATAAAATGCATAGTGCTTTCCCATCATGCATGAAAAGAAAGTCTATTTTATCAATTACCATAAATGGTCCACTAAAGGTAAAAATACGAATAATTGTTTTTACCAACTAACATCTTAGACAAATAAAAGAGGAGTCATATAAAGTCAATGAATCATATCACATAACTATGGAGGACACTCCGTGCCATGATGAAATGGATGATGATGTTCAAGAAACTCCCCCTCAACTAGAGGATAAGGTACAATTAATTGTAGATAAACTCAAGGAGACAAACCCAGGTACTTTGGAGAATCCGTGCCCAACCTTTGTTAGTACACTTTTTAAACCACAAGAAAAGAGGGACTACTTCAAGAGCGATCAATTAGAGCACTTCTAAGTGGCCATTGATACTCTACATTGCATCACAAGAACGATCACTTAGAGCACTTCTTGCTCAAGACAATGAAACTAAGAGGGAACAAACACTATACTATCTAAGTCGGACCTTGATAGAAGCTGAGTTAACTTATACGCACATTGAAAAGATGTGTTTGGATTTAATTTATGCAATAAAGAGACTAAGGAATTATTTTGAAGCATACACTATCAAGATAATTTCTCGAGCTGATCCCATGAAGTTTGTAATGACTCAGCCAGTTCTCTTAAAACATCTAGCAAGATGGTCTAGTTTAACCAATATGAGATCATATACATGTCTTAAAAGGTTTTGAAGGGGAACTTACTTGTGAATTTTCTCTATGATCATCCTCTAATAGCAGAAAGGGATATTTCAGATGAGTTTTCTAATAAAGATGTATTGTTTACTGAAGAACTGCCAACATGGACAATGGTCTTTGATAGATCTGTGCGTCAAGATAGTGATATCACCAAAATGACTAATCTTGCCATTTTTATTTATTTGGGGTAAAACATGTTTCAATAATGCCGCAAAGTACTAAGCTTTAATTGTTGACCTTAAAATGGTATTAGATATGAAGATTCCATAATTGGATATATATGGTGACTCTAAGTTGATCATAAATCAACTCTCGGTTAGTTACAAGATGAAGAAAAAAGATCTTTAACCATATCACTAATTGCTTGAAAGGTTTGATCAGGTGTTCATAAACCATACCTTAATAGAAAAAAAATTGCATAGCGGATGCTCTGGCTAACTTAGATACAACAATGGCACTCGAAGAAAATGAGTCAACAAAGGTGCAAGTAAGTTATCGGTGGGTTATTCCTAGTTATCTCGATCTTCAAATAAATGAAAGCCTCTATTCTTTTGTTTGAGTGGTTGAAGGAGAAGATTGAAGAAAACTACAGATTGAGTATCTCAAACATGGAAGGTTGCCTAGGATCCACGAAAAAAAGTAGACATTAAGAGAAGATCACCATTATTCATCTTCCAAGAGGGAATATTATTATGTCGTTCTTACAAGGGATTGCTTCAGCGGTATCGTAATAAAGAAGAAGCTTAACAAACAATGGTGGAAGCAAATTTGGGCATATGTGTAGCACTCCAATTTAGGGCCTAAACTTTATTTTTGCATCAAGACGATGGGCTACTATTCACCAACAATGGTGATGGACTGTCTAGAGCATGCGAAAGGTGTCAAGCATGTCAATTCTATGCTAATTATATACATCAGTCTTTAGAGCCTCTTCTTTCAAATAGCATCATGGTTTTTTAATGCATGAGGACTTAATGTTGTTGGACCTCTTTCAAAGTCGTCAAAAGAGCAAATATACATCTTAGTTGTTGTTGACTATTTCTCAAGATGGGCTGAATTCGTTCCATTAAAAGAAGTGAAAAAGGAAAATGTTGTTGATTTTAACAAGCCAAACATAATCTTTAGGTATGGCATACCAAGATGCATAGTTACTAACAATGGAACACCCTTCAACAATAAGCTCATGAGGACTTTATGTAAGAAGTTCAATTTTAAGAAGCATAACTCTTCGATGTACAATGCACCTCCCAATGGTCTTGCTAGAACTTTTAATAAAACACTTGGCAACCTATTGAATAAAATTATCACAAAAAATAAAAGGAACTGGCATGAAAGGATCGGTGAAGCTTTGTGGGCATATCGTACAACCTACTGAACTGCTACTCAAATGAATTTGTATCACAGGTGTATGGCGTAGAAGTAGTCCTTTAATTAGAACAATAAATTCCATCAATATGAATAGCGATCCAAGAAGGCCTTACAACTGAAAGTAATGCTCAATTTCGTCTAGCAGAGTTAGAGGCATTGGACAAGAAGAGATTAGAAGCATAACAAATGTTGGAGTTTTATCAAGCTCGACTTTCAGTGATTTCAACAAGAGGGTGAGACCGTGATCATTTCAAGTAGGATACTTTGTCTTATTAGTTCGAAAACCCATCCACAACAAATACATTGGTGACAAGTTTACTTCAAAATATGATGGGTCATAAGTTGTGAAAGAAACATATTCAAGCGGTGCTTATAAAATTATTGATCAAGATGGTGTAAGAGTTGGTCCCATCAATAGCATATTTCTGAAATAGTAATTTCAATAAAGGTTACCTATGCTCCTTAAGGAACGAGCATAAACTGTATGTCATTCGTGGCCCGCGTGGTCTAAACTGTGAATGACTATCCAAAAAAAGGAAAAAACAGAAAAAAGAAAAGACAATAAAAATAAATTAACTCATCATCCAAAACTACATTATGACTTGATCTTCTTATTCGAGGTATTTAGGTAGCTTGGAATATTTTTTATCCTAAGTTTAGTCATATGAGTTAAAAAAAAATATAAAAAGGCATGGGAAAGGGCGTGTCATTACTTGATCACGATTATAACACTTTGAAGTGACACAGATATCACATGAATTTACCATTTATTCCTGAAGTTTGCCATGGACATGCAATGGTGAAGAGAAGCAAGGCAAAGCAAACTTCAATGACATATCTATATAAATCTGTACAGGTATTGATCGTGATTTTTATATATGTTGTATTTGTTTATGTTATCTTTGTAACGAAAAATGTGGATCATGATTCAAAGGCTCCTATGTTGTGTTATGAATTTTCTACCATAGACGCTCAAAGCTGTAAAATAGGGCATGAGATTTTGAACTAAGTTAACTTCGACGATATGTCTGTATAAATTTATAAAGGTGTAGGTCATTGTTTTTACATATATTCTAGCTATTGGTGTTATATTTACAATAAAGATGCAGCTCGTTATTCAAAGGCTCCTACACAGAGTTAATAATTTTCTACTATAGCCTCTCAAAGATGCGAAAGAGACCATCAAGTTTCAAACTAAGATGACTTCGATGATGTATCTGTACAAACCTATACAGAATTTGACGTTGATTCTTAGACATGTTGTATCTCTTGGTGTTATTTTTGTAACAAAAAAATGTGGTTTATGATTTAAAGGCTCCTATGTTGAGTTATGAATTTTCTACCATAACTGCTCAAAGCTGCGAAAGAGACCATTAGGTTTGGAACTAAGCTGACTTCGATGATATATTTGTACAATTCATATAGGATTTGAACTTGATTTTTATATATGTTGTATATCATATTGACTTCTTCTCAACAAAAAAGATGTCTCATGATTCAAAGACTCCTATATCGCGTTATGAATTTTCTACCATAACCGCTCAAAGTTACGAAAAAACCATCAGATTTCAAATAAAGCTAACTTCAATGATCTATATGTATAAATCCGTAAAGTATTTGACCTTGAGTGTTAAATATATCATATATCTTAGAGGTACCATGGCTATAAAAAAAATGGCTCGTGATTCAAAGACTTTTACATCGAGTTATAAATTTTCTACCCTAACCACTCAAAACTGTGAAATAGGACAGATTCATAGTTAACTTCAAAAAAATAAATTCTTTCTAATTGGAAAAAAGTTTGGTTTAGATTCTTGGATACATATTATCAACAGAGCCAAAGTTAATTCATGGTTGGGGGCAGATTCATCTATTGTCCATTAAAAAAAAGAGACACAACGATATATAAATTTCAAGAGAAATAGTTTATATGAAAGCTAAAGGTCACTTTTATTGTACCAAAGGAAAAAAGTCACAAGACCATAATAAGAAATAAAAGAAATCCTAAGCAAATATCTAAACTATGGAAAAGGTTGAAATGCCAGGATTTGTTGACGATTCACTACAATCGCCTCTTTTAGTTTGGACAATTTCTCCACTTCGTGTTTAGATAATAGACGTTTCTCTCTAATTGCTTGAAGCTCACCCTAGAAAGTGATAATCTTTTCTTGGATTTTAGAAAATTATTCTTTTTTCTCCTTTATGCATGCAACGGTCTTCTACCTCTTCGTAGACAAGAGCTTCAGTTCTTTGTCAAACTTAGCAAGGTTTGATTGAACATCCTCCATGTGCCCTCTCGTCTTTGTGTTTTCCTCTTTTGCATTGACAAGACATTGTTGCACATCAGAGAGCAATTTTTGATAGTTTTCTTTAGTCATTTTTTGGAATAAAAATGATTTCATAGAGTCATACTCCTCATATATTTTTATAGAAGTATTAACAAAGCCCTCCAGAATAAGTTGTTGATGGCATTAATCCCTTTGAGTTTCTCCACAATCATATTCACACTCTTTTTCAACTTTAAAAAGTTGTCTGAAGAATCAACGGAGAACATTCTTGGTCATTCATATAATGCACCACACATCTGAAGAATGTAAGACTTCTTGAAAGTAGAGATCGTCTCTTGTGGTTCAAAATTATGGGCAACAAATGGCGATAAACATATGAAGGTACATGAACTTTAGGTGACACAACTTGTGCAACCACAAGTTTTGCCTTATTTATCAAAGCTTCAGTGATTGGAGGAAAAGATATATCAAGGCAACTTGATCTCCTAACACCATCAAAAATATCACTAAGCCTATCAGCAGAGACACCTTGGAGACCCAACTTAAAAAAAGATATCTGCAGGGCATTTTTTTTAAAAAAAAATAATAATAATGAAAGAGAAAGAAAGAAAGTAACCTAATTTTTCAAGTTCAGGTAATGACATAATGGAGCTAGGGTCATTAACAGAAAATGTCTCGCTATCTATAGTAGCGATGTCCAAATCAGCAAACTTGCTATGTTGGTCTTTCTCCTTCTTTCTTTTTCTCTTTCAATTTTGGTATTGATCACCTTCTATCGAGCTGGTGTCACCATTAACATATACAACTTCATTAACTAAGAGGATAGGTAGAGTCTTATCTTTGATGGGCACTTTGGTTGCCGTATGTCCACTATGGTTCTCAAGCAAAGTAGAATTATTTTTTTGCTTGCAAGTTTTGTCTAAATCCATAGAAAGAGTTCCATTCAATTTTAATGAAGGAACACTTGATCCTTTTCCAGTTTTCACTAACTTACCCTTTAAAGGTAAAAACTTAGAAGACAACGGACTGTCCGTTGACGTAACAAGGGAGGAAGTGAAAGACTTACTTCTATCTGACGATCGAAACAGAACTTTTAAGATAATTTTATTCTGCCCAACAATGTTTTTTGACTATTGACCACCAATTTGCATACTTGCGGATCATTAGAGGCGTCTCAAGATATGGTGGTATACTAATTATTGAAGAACTACTAAGGCAGGTGTAAGAATTCCAAAGTTGCTCTAATTCTTTTAGTTTGTCATTTTATGATCGTTTGATAAAGTTTCGAGGGAGGTCTTGGACAAATCTAAACTGCAGGTTGAATCTATAAGGACTATAAGACTCCAAAATAAAGTAATCATCACACCTGAGGGTGACGTAGCTCAAATGGATACTAATGAAATAATCATTTCAAGTAGTAGATAATTCTCATCACTTACAGATATTTACATCCTGGAATAACTGCGTTGCGCCTGAAAGATCGAAGTTTTTAGTTATCATTTTCCCAACAATCTTACACATACGAGCACTATTGTAATGACGTTCTTGATAGTAAGTGTTAAAATTCTCACCAATCCATCCATAGACATATTATATGGGAAAAATTATGCCTTCTGCACCTAAGTTTGTTGAAGCTGAAATCACTTTCAAGCCTCAATAGATACTAGCCAAAACGGGGATCACTAGTGCAAACCTCTCCCCATGAGCCATTAGACTTGCAATCTTAAAGACGCTGGCCAATTTTCGTAATTGGAAGAACGAAATTACAAATATAGAAAGCAATAAGACATCCAAGTTTATCTCTTCTCTAAGAGACCCTTCCACATATAACTCAACGAAAGGGGCGTTCTCTTCTTCAGTTTGCGGTAAAAAATGACATATCAATGTATCTGCTAGGATTGTGGTTTGATTTTTGTTTGGCTCATTATTTAGACCACTATTGTAGAGTCTCATTGTACCTCTCCGGTCCTTTAAATAAAAAATTCACCCAATCGTGGACAAAAACCTCCCGAGACGCACCATATAAAAGTGGATAGAATGTTAAAAATAACTAAGCAAAATTTTTAGGCAAAACCGGCTTCCCTTGTTGATCTATTTGTGTCAATTCTTGGGTCGAAGGGATGAATTCTTCAAAGAAATCTCTTTGTACTAGAAGGCCCCCAATCATACGCATGTCCCACAATGAAATGGAGAGCTCACCAATGCCAATACACAGTGTATTAGTCAATGAATGCCAAAGTTCACAAAAGGCCTACAAAATATTCTTATTGACGTCGTACTTAAATAAAGAGGCAAAAACATCATCATAAATCTTGATTTGTTCCAACACCTTTTTGCTGTGGCTAAGGACATCCTCTACCAATTCCAATAGCAAGTAGCATAACGAAACTCACCAAAGCCTGATTAGGGATAATTCCATGAGGCAGGATCTTTATTCAAGGCTTTCGGATATGTAGCGATAGATTCTTTCTCATGTGTAGATAATTGCAGCTCTAAAACAGTGGTATTAATTACCTGATTAAAGTCAATGACAACAATTGCTTCTTTTATCGATCATTTGTCTAGATGAAGGGACGTGTCAGGTGATCCTCTATCAAGCGAGAAGGAACCAATTACTAAAAACTTGGCTATTAGCAACCAAGGTTAGCAAGGGACAAATTATATGTAACTATTGCAAGGGACTTTGCAACGTTGTCCCTGGCACAAGTCAAATAGTTTAATATTCATTTTCTTGAGAAGGTAGAGAGGAACGTCCCTCGCAAAATTATGATGATAATAAAAAATTGACATAAAATTTTCTATGGCAAGAGACTCTCTCTCGCTAAATAATAAAAAATAAATTAATATTCTAAAAAAATTTAAATATAATAATTATCTTTTTTGGGGCTGGTACCGACAATGTATTAATAAGAAATAAATGAAAATGAAATATGACTTGTCCAAGGAGTCCCTCGATGTAGCACATATAATTATTTTATGATTTTTTTTTCAATATAGTAATAGAAGTCTCTCACTAAATTAAATTTGTAAAATTAAGTTTTTAATAAATAATTATATTATATATTTATCGAAAAATAATAGCAATGATATTAATTGTTTGATCCCTCAATAATTGTTTTAAGATTTTTTTGTCTTTTCATACTTTTAAATTATATTACTATATATGTGTGTATAGTTAATTGTGAGTAGCTTAGAGAGTGATAATTAGAATGAGTAGAAAAGTTTTAGTGGCATTATTAATAAAAGATGATGATTTATAAGCTTATAATTTGATAATCTATATTTGTATCTATATCTATAATCTATCTATAATCTACATCTATAATCTATAATTTATATCTATAATCTACATCTATAATCTATAATTTATATCTATAATCTATAATATATTAAAGGTGTGAAGGCTCTTAGAAAAGTAATTTGAACTGTTTGCCCTTCATTAAAAGATTATGTTTTGGATAAAAGTATTATTTTACTATTTTACTAATTTAAAAGTTAGAATTTATTAAATTTTGTTATTAAACCCTTCCTTATTTGGATTATGTACCTAAAATTTAGGACTAAACTTTTTACCTTAAATAAATTCTTAATTGATTCAATTAATTGAGCATGCTGGTATAAGAATAATACATTCTTTTGGTAGAGTGTATAAGAATAATGCTAAATAAGGTGTATTAGTAATGCTTGTACTATTAATGTAAGTATTAGTAATGTTGGTATTAGTTACATATCCATTATTTTTTACACATTGTTTGATTTGATGCATTAAAGATAATATATATTTATATAACGAAAAGACTTAAAAATGCCCCTGAACTATCCGAAATAGTTCAAAAATGCCCTTCGTTAGATTTTTGGCTCAAAAATACCCCTCCCTCTAACGGAATTCGAAAAAGGATCAAAAATACCCCTGAACTATCTGAAATGGTCAAATATACCCCTCTGTTAAATATTTGACTCAAAAATACCCCTCCCTTAACGAAATTAAATTATTTTGATTATTTCATTAATTTATATAAAGTTCATCATTTAATTTATATTTTGTTAATTTATTTAAGAGAAAATTTATATTTCGTTAATTTCTTTAAAGATTAAAAAGATGTAAAGTGAAAATACCTTTTTTAGACTAAATGTATGTTTATTTTCCAAATCAAATTCAGCCAATTTATAATATAATTCAAATAATTCTTTTCATTATCTTATTTTTAAAATTAAAAAAATACTTTTATGTAAAAAAAATTAAAGTATTAGAGTTAAAAAGTTAAAGTTAGGGTTTAATTCAATCGAAATAATTTAATTTCGTTAAGGGGAGGGGTATTTTTGAGCCAAATATTTAACAGAAGGGTATTTAATGAAATTAAATTATTTTGATTATTTCGTTAATTTATATAAATTTCATCATTTAATTTATATTTCGGTAATTTCTTTAAGTGAAAATTTATATTTCGTTAATTTCTTAAAGATTAAAAAGATGTAAAGTGAAAATACCTTTTTAGAATAAATGTATGTTTATTTTTCAAATCAAATTCAACCAATTTATATTATAATTCAAATACTTTTTTTAATTTTCTTATTTTCAAATTAAAAAAATACTTTTATGTAAAAAAACATTAAAGTATTAGGATTAAAAAGTTAAAGTTAGGGTTCAATTCAATCGAAATAATTTAATTTCGTTAAGGGAGGGGTATTTTTGAGCCAAATATTTAACATAGGGATATTTAACGAAATTAAATTATTTCGATTATTTCGTTAATTTATATAAAGTTCATCATTTAATTTATATTTTGTTAATTTCTTTAAGAGAAAATTTATATTTCATTAATTTCGTTAATTTATATTTCGTTAATATCTTTAAAGATTAAAATGATGTAAACTGAAAATACCTTTTTAGAATAAATGTATGTTTATTTTTCAAATCAAATTCAACCAATTTATATTATAATTCAAATACTTTTTTTCATTATCTTATTTTTAAAATTAAAAAAATACTTTTATGTAAAAAAAATTAAAGTATTAAGGTTAAAAAGTTAAAGTTAGGGTTTAATTCAATCGAAATAATTTAATTTCGTTAAGGATAGGGGTATTTTTGAGCCAAATATTTAACAGAGGGGTATTTTTGACCCATTTCAGATAGTTCATGGGTATTTTTGATCCTTTTTTGAATTCCGTTAGAGGGAGGGGTATTTTTGAGCCAAATATTTAACGGAGGGGTATTTTTGAGCCAAAAATCTAACGAGGGGCATTTTTGAGCTATTTCAGATAGTTCAGGAGTATTTTTAAGCCTTTTTCGTTTATATAATTTTTGTAAAAAAATATTTATTTACCAAATTATCCTTTCCTTAATCACAAATGGACGCGAATCAGGGCAGTGGACTAGGGCCAGTCTGAGTCACTAGTATAGGGAACTACTTGGTGGGGGTTTATCCCTGTTAGGAGTCCGTGTCCCATGTTTTATTATGAAGTTGTGTGCTTTCCTCTGTTTTATATTACTTATGGGTGCCGTATTTATGTTATGTAATCTTGTAACCTTGTAACCTTGTGCTGTGCTTTACTATGTGTTTGTGTGGTACCGCGTGTCTCGAGCCGGGGGTCTATCGGAAACAGCCTTTCTGCTTCTTCAGAGGTAGAGGTATGGACTGCGTACATCCTACCCCCCCCAGACCCCACCAGGTGGGAATACACTGGGTTTGTTGTTGTTGTTGTTGTTGTTGTTAATCACAAAACCGTTCAACCATCATCAATTTTTTACCAATATAAGTACAAGACAACTCATTAACAAGTGTAGATTCAAAGAAAATTAATCAGGTTCTGGAAATATGCTACAAAAAAATTGTAACAAAATAATAAGTTTTCGTTGATATGATTATACGGTTGAACAAGCTCTGCAGTAATTGCATTTACCAACGCAACCTCAACCAAATTACGCCTATGTCTAAGATTATCCAGCTCTTTTTCTCCCCAAGGAACATTTATAAAGGCATACGAACCAAAACACTGTCCAATAAGATATATTTTTTTCATAGGCTTTACGATTTACATCATTGGCATAAGGATTTGCCTACGATAGAAAATCAAATTTGGGAATATAGATTTGATAGAATTACTAACCTTGTGAGAAAAATAAATGTTGATTAAGGAGAAGAAGAAGCAGATGCAGTAACCTTTTCTTATCCAAAAAATAGAGAGTAATTTTTATGGTGGGTAAGGAAAACGGAGTGTGATATGGTGGAAAAAGGAGGGAAAATAATTTAAGGGGTAATAATGTCATTTAATAAATTAATACATGTGTTGAAAGTTTTGCATTACTAATACATGAAAAATGGTGTGTAGTATTAATACACACCTCAATACACAATATAGTGTATAATTAGTACAAGTATTATTTATGCATAGTAAAAATATGATACCAAACAAGGTATTACTAATGTTCATTAATTAATGCATGCATTAATTTTTCCAATACATTCTATCAAATGATACTTAATTGTATCCTAATGGACAACTAAAAAATTGTAAACTTTTTGAATAATAAATTTTGCTTATATAACTTTCAAGTCCCTTTATTTTCCCCTTAAAACTCAAGTTTTATAGTTACATTTTCCTTGGTGTACGTATCACTATATTTGGGTAAGTTTTGCTCACTATTAATTTTAGTTAGAATTCTTTTAGGTTTACCTATTTTAATCTAGGTAAGATATCATAAATATTTAACACTTTTAAGTTCATTAGAATTTTACCTTATTTATAAGGGAATTTCAATAATTCCATTTAAGTAATATTTTGAATAAAAATTTGTGACATACCCTCTACTTTATTTTTTCTTCTTATTTTGATATTGATTCAAGTTGTCTTTTTTACTCTTTTTTTTACATCCATTGTTGTCTTTTTTTTATTCCTTAACAATGAATTCTCTCCTTTTACTAATTTTTCATGTTTCTCTTTCAGTTGGATATTTCTGATTGAAAATTATGAGAAATAAACATATTACCGTCGAGTTAAGTGGTTAAAAAAATCAAAGGTTTATATCTTTCATTTTCTCTTTCTTTGTTTAATTGTGAATTTATTTTGATTATGTTGTTTAATAATATTTTGCAATATTATTTGGTGGTACTATAGTTGAATAGGGTTTAGTCAACTCTTTTAATTTGAGGCCTACTAATTAAGTTTGAAGTCGGGTCAAGAATTACGGTGACTACTGAAATATAGGTTTGAAAAAAATCCTCATAAGATAATTATATTGTATGAGAAGAGCCGTGATAAAATAAAAATATACGAAGAAATTAAATGGCTATTTTTAATTTTGGAGAACAAATGTCGATAGGATTTCTTTTTTCTTTTCACGGTCTATGTCGTAGTTTTTTTTCCTTTAAAAAATATGCTCGAAGTGCATTATGTTGCCAATATTTCATTAGTTCATACTCTGGTCATGACTTCCAGGGGTTGATATTATTTTGTTTTTGATCAAAATTTTCCACGGAATATTGGGTACAGGCATTGGTATGGCAATTGAGATTGTGAGAAAAGTGTACAGTTGAGAATTAGGGTTGTGAAAAAAGTATAACAGGTATTTGTTGAATTATTTAGTGAAAAAATTCAATTAAACCTTAAGGTGCCTTGGTGTATACTTTTCGCGGATGATATAGTTTTGATTGATGAATCGCAACAAGGGGTTAATGATAAGCTGGAGATTTGGAGAGAAACCTTGGAGTCTAAAGGTTTTCGGTTGAGTAGGACCAAGACGAAGTACTTGGAGTGCAAGTTTAATGATTCGAGACATGATGAGGAGGTGGTAGTAAAGTTGGATTCTCGGGCGGTTTGCAAGAAGGATAGTTTTAAGTATCTTGGGTCTACGATTCAGGGGAATAGAGAGATAGATGAGGATGTCTCTCACCATATTGGGACAGGTTGGATGAAATGGAGGCTCGCTTCGGGAATTTTATGCGATAAGAAGGTGCCCCCAAGCTTAAAGGCAAATTCTATAGAGTTGCAGTTCGGCCTGCTATGTTGTATGGAGCAGAGTGTTGGTCGGTTAAGAATTCTCGTGTCCAAAAGTTAAAGGTGGCGGAAATGAGAATGTTGCGTTTGATGTGTGGATTCACAAGGGCAGACAAGGTTAGGAATGAAATTATTCGGGAGAAGGTGGGAGTGGTATCAGTGGAGGATAAAATGTGGGAAGTGAGGTTGAGATGGTTTGGTCATGTGATGAGGAGGGGCACGGATACCCCAGTTCGTAGGTGTGAGAGGTTGGCCTTGGAAGGTTTCAAGAGGGGTAGAGGTAGACCGAAGAAATACTGGAGAGAATTGATTAGACGTGACATGGAGCAGTTACAGCTAACTGAGGACATAACCCTGGATAGAAAGATATGGAGGAAAAACATTAGGATAGAGGGCTAAGGGTGTGGTTGAGTTGTAGTCAATAGGTAGGAGAATTGTGATGTCCTTTGTTTGGCAATGTACTTTTTGTGGATGTCGTATCTATGTTATTTTATCATGTTATATGCTTTTGATGTTTTTGTATACTGTCCTTTATCTTGAGCCGGGGGTCTATTGGAAACAGCCTTTCTACCTTGTTAGAGATAGTGGTATGGACTGAGTACACTCTACCTTCCCCAGACCCTACTACGTGGGAATATACTGGGTTTGTTGTTGTTTAAGGGATATATCACTGTTAGTTGATAGTATCATAGTCGGAGAATATAGATGATACTAAATAAGTGAAGTAGTAATATTTATGGCATTATGATTGATCATCAGAGGTTGTAAGGATATGAATTATATAGACCTTCACAACAACAACTAAGAATAACACTATATTATTTAGACAAATAATACTATATTATTTATAATTTAGACAAATATTATGGAAAGAGAGAATATATATGTGGTGAGATGGGGGTTAGGAAGTAGGGGGAAGATGAAGTGTGATCGTTGGTTGAGATAAATACAATCAATACGGAATGATACTTGTGGAATTTATTTTTCATGACTTCATTATAGTTTTTTTTTTCATTTTTAGA